>NC_140589.1:883571135-883676135 GCF_964204655.1 Triturus cristatus | reverse complement strand
CAGTATAGATTTGGGGGTTGTGAAGAATAATGACAGGGAGGCTGAAGAAGGGAAAGAAAAGTCCCAGAAGTCCTGCAGGCTTCCTTGCTAAATGCAGCTGGCCATAGAGTGCACCTTCATTACTGCGAGGTAAATACATTAAAAATGTTGAGGAGAGACAAATTGAAAAATAGATATTAGGAGGAAAGCACTGGAACCTGCTTTATTATTTCAATTAGTCTTGAAAACATAGAACATTTCTCTCCTGAAAGCTGGTAAAAATATGGAACGCTTCACGAATTTGCGTGTCATCCTTGCGCAGGGGCCATGCTAATCTTCTCTGTATCGTTCCAATTTTAGTATATGTGCCGCCGAAGCGAGCACACTTCATTGATGAACCTACAATGTTTATAAACTCTCTAAATCTACGGTCTCTAGACATAGGGTGGCCTGGCAGAGATGCTCGTATGGCCAGTAAGCATTCAAATCCGAGCCAATGGGCAAAAATGCATGAAGAGTAACAATCCATTATTCTTCACTGCATTTGTGGTCCAGGACTTCACCAATTGGAAGTATGTAGATTATGCCAGGGTTGCAAAGGCTCATGGTTCAGGCTACTGACAAGGAACATTGTGACATCATGCTGCCTGTGGAACAGTGATATTAAAGGTGAGACAGCTGCACAGTAGGTTAGGTGAAGGGCTCTGAGAGGTGAAAGGCAGCATGCTTGGGTCCCTGGACAAGGTGAGCCTATGACAAGGTGTCTGAATTTTCGCCTGTATTGTAATATTAAACACTTTATTGTTGTACCCGCCTGCTGATTAAGGAGTCCTCAAGATCAGCTCCACACAGACGTGGAACTGATGATGTTAATGCAGAATATTTAAGAAACTGAGGCTGATCTAAAACATTTCCTTGGACCTAGGACCATTTCCCCTGACTTTTAGGTCCTTCGTCCTCCTAAAGTCCTTTGTATAAGTTAGGAACACCTGACAGAACAGAATTTCAGGAGGTCAGGTGGGTTTACTTGTGTCTTCTGGTTGTGAGCAGTAAACGTGGCTAAAAAGGTTGATGGAATGGTGTTTTAAAACACACACACACACACACACACAACTTCTGGTCCTCTTAAGGACAAAAGTATGGGTAATCCTACATGGGGCCAGTGGCGCAATGGATAACGCGTCTGACTACGGATCAGAAGATTGTAGGTTCGACTCCTATCTGGCTCGAAAGGGTCATAGGTCCCTGTTTTATGGTATTCCTGTGGAATTCTTATTTACCTCAGACTTGTTGTAGGTTCAATATTCTCGAGCAGGACTCATCCAGCAGTCGTTCCATGGTAGGGCTGCAGTAATAGGACCACGGCTAGTTAAAAGTTTCCCATTTGCTGCTGGATTCTATGTGAAGGCCGTCATGTGGTGTGCTGCTTTTGTATTTCAACATGGGTCTCTGAGTCTCTAAACTAGGAAAAAATCTTGTTGAGAAAAGTGTGTGTGAGAGGGTCTGTGGGTGCAGGCAGGTGTGTGCACTTGAGTGCTGACCCATTTACATGTGTGAGAGGGACAAGCAAATTGCCTGTGGGATGTAGGCCTACAACTGGAACCAAGCAGCCAGGCAGAACCACAGGTAAGGAGAGAGGAAGGCAGTTCATTATTAGAGCAGGATCATGAGCATCTTGCCCTGCTCCCTTCTGCCCCGATCGGCCACGATCGGCCAAGACCTCTCTATTAGGGTGGAGGGTGAACATTTCTTGGACCTCAGAAACTGAGGGATGCAGCGCCGATATGTCCTCCAAGGGCCTAGAGGACCTGGTGCCCAATCATGCCTGGTGTTTTTCAGCTTACCCGACCAATCTGGTTGCAAGGCGGATTTTAACAGTACTGCTGAAAAGGGACTCCCAGACAGCCCTGAGGCCATCATTTGCATAGGCCCTCCCCTTCTCTTTCTCTTGCTTCCCACAAAGCAACGCATCGCTGGCAGCAGTATAGATTTGGGGGTTGTGAAGAATAATGACAGGGAGGCTGAAGAAGGGAAAGAAAAGTCCCAGAAGTCCTGCAGGCTTCCTTGCTAAATGCAGCTGGCCATAGAGTGCACCTTCATTACTGCGAGGTAAATACATTAAAAATGTTGAGGAGAGACAAATTGAAAAATAGATATTAGGAGGAAAGCACTGGAACCTGCTTTATTATTTCAATTAGTCTTGAAAACATAGAACATTTCTCTCCTGAAAGCTGGTAAAAATATGGAACGCTTCACGAATTTGCGTGTCATCCTTGCGCAGGGGCCATGCTAATCTTCTCTGTATCGTTCCAATTTTAGTATATGTGCCGCCGAAGCGAGCACACTTCATTGATGAACCTACAATGTTTATAAACTCTCTAAATCTACGGTCTCTAGACATAGGGTGGCCTGGCAGAGATGCTCGTATGGCCAGTAAGCATTCAAATCTGAGCCAATGGGCAAAAATGCATGAAGAGTAACAATCCATTATTCTTCACTGCATTTGTGGTCCAAGACTTCACCAATTGGAAGTATGTAGATTATGCCAGGGTTGCAAAGGCTCATGGTTCAGGCTACTGACAAGGAACATTGTGACATCATGCTGCCTGTGGAACAGTGATATTAAAGGTGAGACAGCTGCACAGTAGGTTAGGTGAAGGGCTCTGAGAGGTGAAAGGCAGCATGCTTGGGTCCCTGGACAAGGTGAGCCTATGACAAGGTGTCTGAATTTTCGCCTGTATTGTAATATTAAACACTTTATTGTTGTACCCGCCTGCTGATTAAGGAGTCCTCAAGATCAGCTCCACACAGACGTGGAACTGATGATGTTAATGCAGAATATTTAAGAAACTGAGGCTGATCTAAAACATTTCCTTGGACCTAGGACCATTTCCCCTGACTTTTAGGTCCTTCGTCCTCCTAAAGTCCTTTGTATAAGTTAGGAACACCTGACAGAACAGAATTTCAGGAGGTCAGGTGGGTTTACTTGTGTCTTCTGGTTGTGAGCAGTAAACGTGGCTAAAAAGGTTGATGGAATGGTGTTTTAAAACACACACACACACACACACACACAACTTCTGGTCCTCTTAAGGACAAAAGTATGGGTAATCCTACATGGGGCCAGTGGCGCAATGGATAACGCGTCTGACTACGGATCAGAAGATTGTAGGTTCGACTCCTATCTGGCTCGAAAGGGTCATAGGTCCCTGTTTTATGGTATTCCTGTGGAATTCTTATTTACCTCAGACTTGTTGTAGGTTCAATCTTCTCGAGCAGGACTCATCCAGCAGTCGTTCCATGGTAGGGCTGCAGTAATAGGACCACGGCTAGTTAAAAGTTTCCCATTTGCTGCTGGATTCTATGTGAAGGCCGTCATGTGGTGTGCTGCTTTTGTATTTCAACATGGGTCTCTGAGTCTCTAAACTAGGAAAAAATCTTGTTGAGAAAAGTGTGTGTGAGAGGGTCTGTGGGTGCAGGCAGGTGTGTGCACTTGAGTGCTGACCCATTTACATGTGTGAGAGGGACAAGCAAATTGCCTGTGGGATGTAGGCCTACAACTGGAACCAAGCAGCCAGGCAGAACCACAGGTAAGGAGAGAGGAAGGCAGTTCATTATTAGAGCAGGATCATGAGCATCTTGCCCTGCTCCCTTCTGCCCCGATCGGCCACGATCGGCCAAGACCTCTCTATTAGGGTGGAGGGTGAACATTTCTTGGACCTCAGAAACTGAGGGATGCAGCGCCGATATGTCCTCCAAGGGCCTAGAGGACCTGGTGCCCAATCATGCCTGGTGTTTTTCAGCTTACCCGACCAATCTGGTTGCAAGGCGGATTTTAACAGTACTGCTGAAAAGGGACTCCCAGACAGCCCTGAGGCCATCATTTGCATAGGCCCTCCCCTTCTCTTTCTCTTGCTTCCCACAAAGCAACGCATCGCTGGCAGCAGTATAGATTTGGGGGTTGTGAAGAATAATGACAGGGAGGCTGAAGAAGGGAAAGAAAAGTCCCAGAAGTCCTGCAGGCTTCCTTGCTAAATGCAGCTGGCCATAGAGTGCACCTTCATTACTGCGAGGTAAATACATTAAAAATGTTGAGGAGAGACAAATTGAAAAATAGATATTAGGAGGAAAGCACTGGAACCTGCTTTATTATTTCAATTAGTCTTGAAAACATAGAACATTTCTCTCCTGAAAGCTGGTAAAAATATGGAACGCTTCACGAATTTGCGTGTCATCCTTGCGCAGGGGCCATGCTAATCTTCTCTGTATCGTTCCAATTTTAGTATATGTGCCGCCGAAGCGAGCACACTTCATTGATGAACCTACAATGTTTATAAACTCTCTAAATCTACGGTCTCTAGACATAGGGTGGCCTGGCAGAGATGCTCGTATGGCCAGTAAGCATTCAAATCTGAGCCAATGGGCAAAAATGCATGAAGAGTAACAATCCATTATTCTTCACTGCATTTGTGGTCCAAGACTTCACCAATTGGAAGTATGTAGATTATGCCAGGGTTGCAAAGGCTCATGGTTCAGGCTACTGACAAGGAACATTGTGACATCATGCTGCCTGTGGAACAGTGATATTAAAGGTGAGACAGCTGCACAGTAGGTTAGGTGAAGGGCTCTGAGAGGTGAAAGGCAGCATGCTTGGGTCCCTGGACAAGGTGAGCCTATGACAAGGTGTCTGAATTTTCGCCTGTATTGTAATATTAAACACTTTATTGTTGTACCCGCCTGCTGATTAAGGAGTCCTCAAGATCAGCTCCACACAGACGTGGAACTGATGATGTTAATGCAGAATATTTAAGAAACTGAGGCTGATCTAAAACATTTCCTTGGACCTAGGACCATTTCCCCTGACTTTTAGGTCCTTCGTCCTCCTAAAGTCCTTTGTATAAGTTAGGAACACCTGACAGAACAGAATTTCAGGAGGTCAGGTGGGTTTACTTGTGTCTTCTGGTTGTGAGCAGTAAACGTGGCTAAAAAGGTTGATGGAATGGTGTTTTAAAACACACACACACACACACACACAACTTCTGGTCCTCTTAAGGACAAAAGTATGGGTAATCCTACATGGGGCCAGTGGCGCAATGGATAACGCGTCTGACTACGGATCAGAAGATTGTAGGTTCGACTCCTATCTGGCTCGAAAGGGTCATAGGTCCCTGTTTTATGGTATTCCTGTGGAATTCTTATTTACCTCAGACTTGTTGTAGGTTCAATCTTCTCGAGCAGGACTCATCCAGCAGTCGTTCCATGGTAGGGCTGCAGTAATAGGACCACGGCTAGTTAAAAGTTTCCCATTTGCTGCTGGATTCTATGTGAAGGCCGTCATGTGGTGTGCTGCTTTTGTATTTCAACATGGGTCTCTGAGTCTCTAAACTAGGAAAAAATCTTGTTGAGAAAAGTGTGTGTGAGAGGGTCTGTGGGTGCAGGCAGGTGTGTGCACTTGAGTGCTGACCCATTTACATGTGTGAGAGGGACAAGCAAATTGCCTGTGGGATGTAGGCCTACAACTGGAACCAAGCAGCCAGGCAGAACCACAGGTAAGGAGAGAGGAAGGCAGTTCATTATTAGAGCAGGATCATGAGCATCTTGCCCTGCTCCCTTCTGCCCGATCGGCCACGATCGGCCAAGACCTCTCTATTAGGGTGGAGGGTGAACATTTCTTGGACCTCAGAAACTGAGGGATGCAGCGCCGATATGTCCTCCAAGGGCCTAGAGGACCTGGTGCCCAATCATGCCTGGTGTTTTTCAGCTTACCCGACCAATCTGGTTGCAAGGCGGATTTTAACAGTACTGCTGAAAAGGGACTCCCAGACAGCCCTGAGGCCATCATTTGCATAGGCCCTCCCCTTCTCTTTCTCTTGCTTCCCACAAAGCAACGCATCGCTGGCAGCAGTATAGATTTGGGGGTTGTGAAGAATAATGACAGGGAGGCTGAAGAAGGGAAAGAAAAGTCCCAGAAGTCCTGCAGGCTTCCTTGCTAAATGCAGCTGGCCATAGAGTGCACCTTCATTACTGCGAGGTAAATACATTAAAAATGTTGAGGAGAGACAAATTGAAAAATAGATATTAGGAGGAAAGCACTGGAACCTGCTTTATTATTTCAATTAGTCTTGAAAACATAGAACATTTCTCTCCTGAAAGCTGGTAAAAATATGGAACGCTTCACGAATTTGCGTGTCATCCTTGCGCAGGGGCCATGCTAATCTTCTCTGTATCGTTCCAATTTTAGTATATGTGCCGCCGAAGCGAGCACACTTCATTGATGAACCTACAATGTTTATAAACTCTCTAAATCTACGGTCTCTAGACATAGGGTGGCCTGGCAGAGATGCTCGTATGGCCAGTAAGCATTCAAATCTGAGCCAATGGGCAAAAATGCATGAAGAGTAACAATCCATTATTCTTCACTGCATTTGTGGTCCAAGACTTCACCAATTGGAAGTATGTAGATTATGCCAGGGTTGCAAAGGCTCATGGTTCAGGCTACTGACAAGGAACATTGTGACATCATGCTGCCTGTGGAACAGTGATATTAAAGGTGAGACAGCTGCACAGTAGGTTAGGTGAAGGGCTCTGAGAGGTGAAAGGCAGCATGCTTGGGTCCCTGGACAAGGTGAGCCTATGACAAGGTGTCTGAATTTTCGCCTGTATTGTAATATTAAACACTTTATTGTTGTACCCGCCTGCTGATTAAGGAGTCCTCAAGATCAGCTCCACACAGACGTGGAACTGATGATGTTAATGCAGAATATTTAAGAAACTGAGGCTGATCTAAAACATTTCCTTGGACCTAGGACCATTTCCCCTGACTTTTAGGTCCTTCGTCCTCCTAAAGTCCTTTGTATAAGTTAGGAACACCTGACAGAACAGAATTTCAGGAGGTCAGGTGGGTTTACTTGTGTCTTCTGGTTGTGAGCAGTAAACGTGGCTAAAAAGGTTGATGGAATGGTGTTTTAAAACACACACACACACACACACACAACTTCTGGTCCTCTTAAGGACAAAAGTATGGGTAATCCTACATGGGGCCAGTGGCGCAATGGATAACGCGTCTGACTACGGATCAGAAGATTGTAGGTTCGACTCCTATCTGGCTCGAAAGGGTCATAGGTCCCTGTTTTATGGTATTCCTGTGGAATTCTTATTTACCTCAGACTTGTTGTAGGTTCAATCTTCTCGAGCAGGACTCATCCAGCAGTCGTTCCATGGTAGGGCTGCAGTAATAGGACCACGGCTAGTTAAAAGTTTCCCATTTGCTGCTGGATTCTATGTGAAGGCCGTCATGTGGTGTGCTGCTTTTGTATTTCAACATGGGTCTCTGAGTCTCTAAACTAGGAAAAAATCTTGTTGAGAAAAGTGTGTGTGAGAGGGTCTGTGGGTGCAGGCAGGTGTGTGCACTTGAGTGCTGACCCATTTACATGTGTGAGAGGGACAAGCAAATTGCCTGTGGGATGTAGGCCTACAACTGGAACCAAGCAGCCAGGCAGAACCACAGGTAAGGAGAGAGGAAGGCAGTTCATTATTAGAGCAGGATCATGAGCATCTTGCCCTGCTCCCTTCTGCCCCGATCGGCCACGATCGGCCAAGACCTCTCTATTAGGGTGGAGGGTGAACATTTCTTGGACCTCAGAAACTGAGGGATGCAGCGCCGATATGTCCTCCAAGGGCCTAGAGGACCTGGTGCCCAATCATGCCTGGTGTTTTTCAGCTTACCCGACCAATCTGGTTGCAAGGCGGATTTTAACAGTACTGCTGAAAAGGGACTCCCAGACAGCCCTGAGGCCATCATTTGCATAGGCCCTCCCCTTCTCTTTCTCTTGCTTCCCACAAAGCAACGCATCGCTGGCAGCAGTATAGATTTGGGGGTTGTGAAGAATAATGACAGGGAGGCTGAAGAAGGGAAAGAAAAGTCCCAGAAGTCCTGCAGGCTTCCTTGCTAAATGCAGCTGGCCATAGAGTGCACCTTCATTACTGCGAGGTAAATACATTAAAAATGTTGAGGAGAGACAAATTGAAAAATAGATATTAGGAGGAAAGCACTGGAACCTGCTTTATTATTTCAATTAGTCTTGAAAACATAGAACATTTCTCTCCTGAAAGCTGGTAAAAATATGGAACGCTTCACGAATTTGCGTGTCATCCTTGCGCAGGGGCCATGCTAATCTTCTCTGTATCGTTCCAATTTTAGTATATGTGCCGCCGAAGCGAGCACACTTCATTGATGAACCTACAATGTTTATAAACTCTCTAAATCTACGGTCTCTAGACATAGGGTGGCCTGGCAGAGATGCTCGTATGGCCAGTAAGCATTCAAATCTGAGCCAATGGGCAAAAATGCATGAAGAGTAACAATCCATTATTCTTCACTGCATTTGTGGTCCAAGACTTCACCAATTGGAAGTATGTAGATTATGCCAGGGTTGCAAAGGCTCATGGTTCAGGCTACTGACAAGGAACATTGTGACATCATGCTGCCTGTGGAACAGTGATATTAAAGGTGAGACAGCTGCACAGTAGGTTAGGTGAAGGGCTCTGAGAGGTGAAAGGCAGCATGCTTGGGTCCCTGGACAAGGTGAGCCTATGACAAGGTGTCTGAATTTTCGCCTGTATTGTAATATTAAACACTTTATTGTTGTACCCGCCTGCTGATTAAGGAGTCCTCAAGATCAGCTCCACACAGACGTGGAACTGATGATGTTAATGCAGAATATTTAAGAAACTGAGGCTGATCTAAAACATTTCCTTGGACCTAGGACCATTTCCCCTGACTTTTAGGTCCTTCGTCCTCCTAAAGTCCTTTGTATAAGTTAGGAACACCTGACAGAACAGAATTTCAGGAGGTCAGGTGGGTTTACTTGTGTCTTCTGGTTGTGAGCAGTAAACGTGGCTAAAAAGGTTGATGGAATGGTGTTTTAAAACACACACACACACACACACACACAACTTCTGGTCCTCTTAAGGACAAAAGTATGGGTAATCCTACATGGGGCCAGTGGCGCAATGGATAACGCGTCTGACTACGGATCAGAAGATTGTAGGTTCGACTCCTATCTGGCTCGAAAGGGTCATAGGTCCCTGTTTTATGGTATTCCTGTGGAATTCTTATTTACCTCAGACTTGTTGTAGGTTCAATCTTCTCGAGCAGGACTCATCCAGCAGTCGTTCCATGGTAGGGCTGCAGTAATAGGACCACGGCTAGTTAAAAGTTTCCCATTTGCTGCTGGATTCTATGTGAAGGCCGTCATGTGGTGTGCTGCTTTTGTATTTCAACATGGGTCTCTGAGTCTCTAAACTAGGAAAAAATCTTGTTGAGAAAAGTGTGTGTGAGAGGGTCTGTGGGTGCAGGCAGGTGTGTGCACTTGAGTGCTGACCCATTTACATGTGTGAGAGGGACAAGCAAATTGCCTGTGGGATGTAGGCCTACAACTGGAACCAAGCAGCCAGGCAGAACCACAGGTAAGGAGAGAGGAAGGCAGTTCATTATTAGAGCAGGATCATGAGCATCTTGCCCTGCTCCCTTCTGCCCCGATCGGCCACGATCGGCCAAGACCTCTCTATTAGGGTGGAGGGTGAACATTTCTTGGACCTCAGAAACTGAGGGATGCAGCGCCGATATGTCCTCCAAGGGCCTAGAGGACCTGGTGCCCAATCATGCCTGGTGTTTTTCAGCTTACCCGACCAATCTGGTTGCAAGGCGGATTTTAACAGTACTGCTGAAAAGGGACTCCCAGACAGCCCTGAGGCCATCATTTGCATAGGCCCTCCCCTTCTCTTTCTCTTGCTTCCCACAAAGCAACGCATCGCTGGCAGCAGTATAGATTTGGGGGTTGTGAAGAATAATGACAGGGAGGCTGAAGAAGGGAAAGAAAAGTCCCAGAAGTCCTGCAGGCTTCCTTGCTAAATGCAGCTGGCCATAGAGTGCACCTTCATTACTGCGAGGTAAATACATTAAAAATGTTGAGGAGAGACAAATTGAAAAATAGATATTAGGAGGAAAGCACTGGAACCTGCTTTATTATTTCAATTAGTCTTGAAAACATAGAACATTTCTCTCCTGAAAGCTGGTAAAAATATGGAACGCTTCACGAATTTGCGTGTCATCCTTGCGCAGGGGCCATGCTAATCTTCTCTGTATCGTTCCAATTTTAGTATATGTGCCGCCGAAGCGAGCACACTTCATTGATGAACCTACAATGTTTATAAACTCTCTAAATCTACGGTCTCTAGACATAGGGTGGCCTGGCAGAGATGCTCGTATGGCCAGTAAGCATTCAAATCTGAGCCAATGGGCAAAAATGCATGAAGAGTAACAATCCATTATTCTTCACTGCATTTGTGGTCCAAGACTTCACCAATTGGAAGTATGTAGATTATGCCAGGGTTGCAAAGGCTCATGGTTCAGGCTACTGACAAGGAACATTGTGACATCATGCTGCCTGTGGAACAGTGATATTAAAGGTGAGACAGCTGCACAGTAGGTTAGGTGAAGGGCTCTGAGAGGTGAAAGGCAGCATGCTTGGGTCCCTGGACAAGGTGAGCCTATGACAAGGTGTCTGAATTTTCGCCTGTATTGTAATATTAAACACTTTATTGTTGTACCCGCCTGCTGATTAAGGAGTCCTCAAGATCAGCTCCACACAGACGTGGAACTGATGATGTTAATGCAGAATATTTAAGAAACTGAGGCTGATCTAAAACATTTCCTTGGACCTAGGACCATTTCCCCTGACTTTTAGGTCCTTCGTCCTCCTAAAGTCCTTTGTATAAGTTAGGAACACCTGACAGAACAGAATTTCAGGAGGTCAGGTGGGTTTACTTGTGTCTTCTGGTTGTGAGCAGTAAACGTGGCTAAAAAGGTTGATGGAATGGTGTTTTAAAACACACACACACACACACACACACAACTTCTGGTCCTCTTAAGGACAAAAGTATGGGTAATCCTACATGGGGCCAGTGGCGCAATGGATAACGCGTCTGACTACGGATCAGAAGATTGTAGGTTCGACTCCTATCTGGCTCGAAAGGGTCATAGGTCCCTGTTTTATGGTATTCCTGTGGAATTCTTATTTACCTCAGACTTGTTGTAGGTTCAATCTTCTCGAGCAGGACTCATCCAGCAGTCGTTCCATGGTAGGGCTGCAGTAATAGGACCACGGCTAGTTAAAAGTTTCCCATTTGCTGCTGGATTCTATGTGAAGGCCGTCATGTGGTGTGCTGCTTTTGTATTTCAACATGGGTCTCTGAGTCTCTAAACTAGGAAAAAATCTTGTTGAGAAAAGTGTGTGTGAGAGGGTCTGTGGGTGCAGGCAGGTGTGTGCACTTGAGTGCTGACCCATTTACATGTGTGAGAGGGACAAGCAAATTGCCTGTGGGATGTAGGCCTACAACTGGAACCAAGCAGCCAGGCAGAACCACAGGTAAGGAGAGAGGAAGGCAGTTCATTATTAGAGCAGGATCATGAGCATCTTGCCCTGCTCCCTTCTGCCCGATCGGCCACGATCGGCCAAGACCTCTCTATTAGGGTGGAGGGTGAACATTTCTTGGACCTCAGAAACTGAGGGATGCAGCGCCGATATGTCCTCCAAGGGCCTAGAGGACCTGGTGCCCAATCATGCCTGGTGTTTTTCAGCTTACCCGACCAATCTGGTTGCAAGGCGGATTTTAACAGTACTGCTGAAAAGGGACTCCCAGACAGCCCTGAGGCCATCATTTGCATAGGCCCTCCCCTTCTCTTTCTCTTGCTTCCCACAAAGCAACGCATCGCTGGCAGCAGTATAGATTTGGGGGTTGTGAAGAATAATGACAGGGAGGCTGAAGAAGGGAAAGAAAAGTCCCAGAAGTCCTGCAGGCTTCCTTGCTAAATGCAGCTGGCCATAGAGTGCACCTTCATTACTGCGAGGTAAATACATTAAAAATGTTGAGGAGAGACAAATTGAAAAATAGATATTAGGAGGAAAGCACTGGAACCTGCTTTATTATTTCAATTAGTCTTGAAAACATAGAACATTTCTCTCCTGAAAGCTGGTAAAAATATGGAACGCTTCACGAATTTGCGTGTCATCCTTGCGCAGGGGCCATGCTAATCTTCTCTGTATCGTTCCAATTTTAGTATATGTGCCGCCGAAGCGAGCACACTTCATTGATGAACCTACAATGTTTATAAACTCTCTAAATCTACGGTCTCTAGACATAGGGTGGCCTGGCAGAGATGCTCGTATGGCCAGTAAGCATTCAAATCTGAGCCAATGGGCAAAAATGCATGAAGAGTAACAATCCATTATTCTTCACTGCATTTGTGGTCCAAGACTTCACCAATTGGAAGTATGTAGATTATGCCAGGGTTGCAAAGGCTCATGGTTCAGGCTACTGACAAGGAACATTGTGACATCATGCTGCCTGTGGAACAGTGATATTAAAGGTGAGACAGCTGCACAGTAGGTTAGGTGAAGGGCTCTGAGAGGTGAAAGGCAGCATGCTTGGGTCCCTGGACAAGGTGAGCCTATGACAAGGTGTCTGAATTTTCGCCTGTATTGTAATATTAAACACTTTATTGTTGTACCCGCCTGCTGATTAAGGAGTCCTCAAGATCAGCTCCACACAGACGTGGAACTGATGATGTTAATGCAGAATATTTAAGAAACTGAGGCTGATCTAAAACATTTCCTTGGACCTAGGACCATTTCCCCTGACTTTTAGGTCCTTCGTCCTCCTAAAGTCCTTTGTATAAGTTAGGAACACCTGACAGAACAGAATTTCAGGAGGTCAGGTGGGTTTACTTGTGTCTTCTGGTTGTGAGCAGTAAACGTGGCTAAAAAGGTTGATGGAATAGTGTTTTAAAACACACACACACACACACACACACACACAACTTCTGGTCCTCTTAAGGACAAAAGTATGGGTAATCCTACATGGGGCCAGTGGCGCAATGGATAACGCGTCTGACTACGGATCAGAAGATTGTAGGTTCGACTCCTATCTGGCTCGAAAGGGTCATAGGTCCCTGTTTTATGGTATTCCTGTGGAATTCTTATTTACCTCAGACTTGTTGTAGGTTCAATCTTCTCGAGCAGGACTCATCCAGCAGTCGTTCCATGGTAGGGCTGCAGTAATAGGACCACGGCTAGTTAAAAGTTTCCCATTTGCTGCTGGATTCTATGTGAAGGCCGTCATGTGGTGTGCTGCTTTTGTATTTCAACATGGGTCTCTGAGTCTCTAAACTAGGAAAAAATCTTGTTGAGAAAAGTGTGTGTGAGAGGGTCTGTGGGTGCAGGCAGGTGTGTGCACTTGAGTGCTGACCCATTTACATGTGTGAGAGGGACAAGCAAATTGCCTGTGGGATGTAGGCCTACAACTGGAACCAAGCAGCCAGGCAGAACCACAGGTAAGGAGAGAGGAAGGCAGTTCATTATTAGAGCAGGATCATGAGCATCTTGCCCTGCTCCCTTCTGCCCGATCGGCCACGATCGGCCAAGACCTCTCTATTAGGGTGGAGGGTGAACATTTCTTGGACCTCAGAAACTGAGGGATGCAGCGCCGATATGTCCTCCAAGGGCCTAGAGGACCTGGTGCCCAATCATGCCTGGTGTTTTTCAGCTTACCCGACCAATCTGGTTGCAAGGCGGATTTTAACAGTACTGCTGAAAAGGGACTCCCAGACAGCCCTGAGGCCATCATTTGCATAGGCCCTCCCCTTCTCTTTCTCTTGCTTCCCACAAAGCAACGCATCGCTGGCAGCAGTATAGATTTGGGGGTTGTGAAGAATAATGACAGGGAGGCTGAAGAAGGGAAAGAAAAGTCCCAGAAGTCCTGCAGGCTTCCTTGCTAAATGCAGCTGGCCATAGAGTGCACCTTCATTACTGCGAGGTAAATACATTAAAAATGTTGAGGAGAGACAAATTGAAAAATAGATATTAGGAGGAAAGCACTGGAACCTGCTTTATTATTTCAATTAGTCTTGAAAACATAGAACATTTCTCTCCTGAAAGCTGGTAAAAATATGGAACGCTTCACGAATTTGCGTGTCATCCTTGCGCAGGGGCCATGCTAATCTTCTCTGTATCGTTCCAATTTTAGTATATGTGCCGCCGAAGCGAGCACACTTCATTGATGAACCTACAATGTTTATAAACTCTCTAAATCTACGGTCTCTAGACATAGGGTGGCCTGGCAGAGATGCTCGTATGGCCAGTAAGCATTCAAATCTGAGCCAATGGGCAAAAATGCATGAAGAGTAACAATCCATTATTCTTCACTGCATTTGTGGTCCAAGACTTCACCAATTGGAAGTATGTAGATTATGCCAGGGTTGCAAAGGCTCATGGTTCAGGCTACTGACAAGGAACATTGTGACATCATGCTGCCTGTGGAACAGTGATATTAAAGGTGAGACAGCTGCACAGTAGGTTAGGTGAAGGGCTCTGAGAGGTGAAAGGCAGCATGCTTGGGTCCCTGGACAAGGTGAGCCTATGACAAGGTGTCTGAATTTTCGCCTGTATTGTAATATTAAACACTTTATTGTTGTACCCGCCTGCTGATTAAGGAGTCCTCAAGATCAGCTCCACACAGACGTGGAACTGATGATGTTAATGCAGAATATTTAAGAAACTGAGGCTGATCTAAAACATTTCCTTGGACCTAGGACCATTTCCCCTGACTTTTAGGTCCTTCGTCCTCCTAAAGTCCTTTGTATAAGTTAGGAACACCTGACAGAACAGAATTTCAGGAGGTCAGGTGGGTTTACTTGTGTCTTCTGGTTGTGAGCAGTAAACGTGGCTAAAAAGGTTGATGGAATGGTGTTTTAAAACACACACACACACACACACACAACTTCTGGTCCTCTTAAGGACAAAAGTATGGGTAATCCTACATGGGGCCAGTGGCGCAATGGATAACGCGTCTGACTACGGATCAGAAGATTGTAGGTTCGACTCCTATCTGGCTCGAAAGGGTCATAGGTCCCTGTTTTATGGTATTCCTGTGGAATTCTTATTTACCTCAGACTTGTTGTAGGTTCAATATTCTCGAGCAGGACTCATCCAGCAGTCGTTCCATGGTAGGGCTGCAGTAATAGGACCACGGCTAGTTAAAAGTTTCCCATTTGCTGCTGGATTCTATGTGAAGGCCGTCATGTGGTGTGCTGCTTTTGTATTTCAACATGGGTCTCTGAGTCTCTAAACTAGGAAAAAATCTTGTTGAGAAAAGTGTGTGTGAGAGGGTCTGTGGGTGCAGGCAGGTGTGTGCACTTGAGTGCTGACCCATTTTCATGTGTGAGAGGGACAAGCAAATTGCCTGTGGGATGTAGGCCTACAACTGGAACCAAGCAGCCAGGCAGAACCACAGGTAAGGAGAGAGGAAGGCAGTTCATTATTAGAGCAGGATCATGAGCATCTTGCCCTGCTCCCTTCTGCCCGATCGGCCACGATCGGCCAAGACCTCTCTATTAGGGTGGAGGGTGAACATTTCTTGGACCTCAGAAACTGAGGGATGCAGCGCCGATATGTCCTCCAAGGGCCTAGAGGACCTGGTGCCCAATCATGCCTGGTGTTTTTCAGCTTACCCGACCAATCTGGTTGCAAGGCGGATTTTAACAGTACTGCTGAAAAGGGACTCCCAGACAGCCCTGAGGCCATCATTTGCATAGGCCCTCCCCTTCTCTTTCTCTTGCTTCCCACAAAGCAACGCATCGCTGGCAGCAGTATAGATTTGGGGGTTGTGAAGAATAATGACAGGGAGGCTGAAGAAGGGAAAGAAAAGTCCCAGAAGTCCTGCAGGCTTCCTTGCTAAATGCAGCTGGCCATAGAGTGCACCTTCATTACTGCGAGGTAAATACATTAAAAATGTTGAGGAGAGACAAATTGAAAAATAGATATTAGGAGGAAAGCACTGGAACCTGCTTTATTATTTCAATTAGTCTTGAAAACATAGAACATTTCTCTCCTGAAAGCTGGTAAAAATATGGAACGCTTCACGAATTTGCGTGTCATCCTTGCGCAGGGGCCATGCTAATCTTCTCTGTATCGTTCCAATTTTAGTATATGTGCCGCCGAAGCGAGCACACTTCATTGATGAACCTACAATGTTTATAAACTCTCTAAATCTACGGTCTCTAGACATAGGGTGGCCTGGCAGAGATGCTCGTATGGCCAGTAAGCATTCAAATCTGAGCCAATGGGCAAAAATGCATGAAGAGTAACAATCCATTATTCTTCACTGCATTTGTGGTCCAAGACTTCACCAATTGGAAGTATGTAGATTATGCCAGGGTTGCAAAGGCTCATGGTTCAGGCTACTGACAAGGAACATTGTGACATCATGCTGCCTGTGGAACAGTGATATTAAAGGTGAGACAGCTGCACAGTAGGTTAGGTGAAGGGCTCTGAGAGGTGAAAGGCAGCATGCTTGGGTCCCTGGACAAGGTGAGCCTATGACAAGGTGTCTGAATTTTCGCCTGTATTGTAATATTAAACACTTTATTGTTGTACCCGCCTGCTGATTAAGGAGTCCTCAAGATCAGCTCCACACAGACGTGGAACTGATGATGTTAATGCAGAATATTTAAGAAACTGAGGCTGATCTAAAACATTTCCTTGGACCTAGGACCATTTCCCCTGACTTTTAGGTCCTTCGTCCTCCTAAAGTCCTTTGTATAAGTTAGGAACACCTGACAGAACAGAATTTCAGGAGGTCAGGTGGGTTTACTTGTGTCTTCTGGTTGTGAGCAGTAAACGTGGCTAAAAAGGTTGATGGAATGGTGTTTTAAAACACACACACACACACACACACAACTTCTGGTCCTCTTAAGGACAAAAGTATGGGTAATCCTACATGGGGCCAGTGGCGCAATGGATAACGCGTCTGACTACGGATCAGAAGATTGTAGGTTCGACTCCTATCTGGCTCGAAAGGGTCATAGGTCCCTGTTTTATGGTATTCCTGTGGAATTCTTATTTACCTCAGACTTGTTGTAGGTTCAATATTCTCGAGCAGGACTCATCCAGCAGTCGTTCCATGGTAGGGCTGCAGTAATAGGACCACGGCTAGTTAAAAGTTTCCCATTTGCTGCTGGATTCTATGTGAAGGCCGTCATGTGGTGTGCTGCTTTTGTATTTCAACATGGGTCTCTGAGTCTCTAAACTAGGAAAAAATCTTGTTGAGAAAAGTGTGTGTGAGAGGGTCTGTGGGTGCAGGCAGGTGTGTGCACTTGAGTGCTGACCCATTTACATGTGTGAGAGGGACAAGCAAATTGCCTGTGGGATGTTGTAGGCCTACAACTGGAACCAAGCAGCCAGGCAGAACCACAGGTAAGGAGAGAGGAAGGCAGTTCATTATTAGAGCAGGATCATGAGCATCTTGCCCTGCTCCCTTCTGCCCCGATCGGCCACGACCTCTCTATTAGGGTGGAGCGTGAACATTTCTTGGACCTCAGAAACTGAGGGATGCAGCGCCGATATGTCCTCCAAGGGCCTAGAGGACCTGGTGCCCAATCATGCCTGGTGTTTTTCAGCTTACCCGACCAATCTGGTTGCAAGGCGGATTTTAACAGTACTGCTGAAAAGGGACTCCCAGACAGCCCTGAGGCCATCATTTGCATAGGCCCTCCCCTTCTCTTTCTCTTGCTTCCCACAAAGCAACGCATCGCTGGCAGCAGTATAGATTTGGGGGTTGTGAAGAATAATGACAGGGAGGCTGAAGAAGGGAAAGAAAAGTCCCAGAAGTCCTGCAGGCTTCCTTGCTAAATGCAGCTGGCCATAGAGTGCACCTTCATTACTGCGAGGTAAATACATTAAAAATGTTGAGGAGAGACAAATTGAAAAATAGATATTAGGAGGAAAGCACTGGAACCTGCTTTATTATTTCAATTAGTCTTGAAAACATAGAACATTTCTCTCCTGAAAGCTGGTAAAAATATGGAACGCTTCACGAATTTGCGTGTCATCCTTGCGCAGGGGCCATGCTAATCTTCTCTGTATCGTTCCAATTTTAGTATATGTGCCGCCGAAGCGAGCACACTTCATTGATGAACCTACAATGTTTATAAACTCTCTAAATCTACGGTCTCTAGACATAGGGTGGCCTGGCAGAGATGCTCGTATGGCCAGTAAGCATTCAAATCTGAGCCAATGGGCAAAAATGCATGAAGAGTAACAATCCATTATTCTTCACTGCATTTGTGGTCCAAGACTTCACCAATTGGAAGTATGTAGATTATGCCAGGGTTGCAAAGGCTCATGGTTCAGGCTACTGACAAGGAACATTGTGACATCATGCTGCCTGTGGAACAGTGATATTAAAGGTGAGACAGCTGCACAGTAGGTTAGGTGAAGGGCTCTGAGAGGTGAAAGGCAGCATGCTTGGGTCCCTGGACAAGGTGAGCCTATGACAAGGTGTCTGAATTTTCGCCTGTATTGTAATATTAAACACTTTATTGTTGTACCCGCCTGCTGATTAAGGAGTCCTCAAGATCAGCTCCACACAGACGTGGAACTGATGATGTTAATGCAGAATATTTAAGAAACTGAGGCTGATCTAAAACATTTCCTTGGACCTAGGACCATTTCCCCTGACTTTTAGGTCCTTCGTCCTCCTAAAGTCCTTTGTATAAGTTAGGAACACCTGACAGAACAGAATTTCAGGAGGTCAGGTGGGTTTACTTGTGTCTTCTGGTTGTGAGCAGTAAACGTGGCTAAAAAGGTTGATGGAATGGTGTTTTAAAACACACACACACACACACACACACACACAACTTCTGGTCCTCTTAAGGACAAAAGTATGGGTAATCCTACATGGGGCCAGTGGCGCAATGGATAACGCGTCTGACTACGGATCAGAAGATTGTAGGTTCGACTCCTATCTGGCTCGAAAGGGTCATAGGTCCCTGTTTTATGGTATTCCTGTGGAATTCTTATTTACCTCAGACTTGTTGTAGGTTCAATATTCTCGAGCAGGACTCATCCAGCAGTCGTTCCATGGTAGGGCTGCAGTAATAGGACCACGGCTAGTTAAAAGTTTCCCATTTGCTGCTGGATTCTATGTGAAGGCCGTCATGTGGTGTGCTGCTTTTGTATTTCAACATGGGTCTCTGAGTCTCTAAACTAGGAAAAAATCTTGTTGAGAAAAGTGTGTGTGAGAGGGTCTGTGGGTGCAGGCAGGTGTGTGTACTTGAGTGCTGACCCATTTACATGTGTGAGAGGGACAAGCAAATTGCCTGTGGGATGTAGGCCTACAACTGGAACCAAGCAGCCAGGCAGAACCACAGGTAAGGAGAGAGGAAGGCAGTTCATTATTAGAGCAGGATCATGAGCATCTTGCCCTGCTCCCTTCTGCCCCGATCGGCCACGATCGGCCAAGACCTCTCTATTAGGGTGGAGGGTGAACATTTCTTGGACCTCAGAAACTGAGGGATGCAGCGCCGATATGTCCTCCAAGGGCCTAGAGGACCTGGTGCCCAATCATGCCTGGTGTTTTTCAGCTTACCCGACCAATCTGGTTGCAAGGCGGATTTTAACAGTACTGCTGAAAAGGGACTCCCAGACAGCCCTGAGGCCATCATTTGCATAGGCCCTCCCCTTCTCTTTCTCTTGCTTCCCACAAAGCAACGCATCGCTGGCAGCAGTATAGATTTGGGGGTTGTGAAGAATAATGACAGGGAGGCTGAAGAAGGGAAAGAAAAGTCCCAGAAGTCCTGCAGGCTTCCTTGCTAAATGCAGCTGGCCATAGAGTGCACCTTCATTACTGCGAGGTAAATACATTAAAAATGTTGAGGAGAGACAAATTGAAAAATAGATATTAGGAGGAAAGCACTGGAACCTGCTTTATTATTTCAATTAGTCTTGAAAACATAGAACATTTCTCTCCTGAAAGCTGGTAAAAATATGGAACGCTTCACGAATTTGCGTGTCATCCTTGCGCAGGGGCCATGCTAATCTTCTCTGTATCGTTCCAATTTTAGTATATGTGCCGCCGAAGCGAGCACACTTCATTGATGAACCTACAATGTTTATAAACTCTCTAAATCTACGGTCTCTAGACATAGGGTGGCCTGGCAGAGATGCTCGTATGGCCAGTAAGCATTCAAATCCGAGCCAATGGGCAAAAATGCATGAAGAGTAACAATCCATTATTCTTCACTGCATTTGTGGTCCAGGACTTCACCAATTGGAAGTATGTAGATTATGCCAGGGTTGCAAAGGCTCATGGTTCAGGCTACTGACAAGGAACATTGTGACATCATGCTGCCTGTGGAACAGTGATATTAAAGGTGAGACAGCTGCACAGTAGGTTAGGTGAAGGGCTCTGAGAGGTGAAAGGCAGCATGCTTGGGTCCCTGGACAAGGTGAGCCTATGACAAGGTGTCTGAATTTTCGCCTGTATTGTAATATTAAACACTTTATTGTTGTACCCGCCTGCTGATTAAGGAGTCCTCAAGATCAGCTCCACACAGACGTGGAACTGATGATGTTAATGCAGAATATTTAAGAAACTGAGGCTGATCTAAAACATTTCCTTGGACCTAGGACCATTTCCCCTGACTTTTAGGTCCTTCGTCCTCCTAAAGTCCTTTGTATAAGTTAGGAACACCTGACAGAACAGAATTTCAGGAGGTCAGGTGGGTTTACTTGTGTCTTCTGGTTGTGAGCAGTAAACGTGGCTAAAAAGGTTGATGGAATGGTGTTTTAAAACACACACACACACACACACACAACTTCTGGTCCTCTTAAGGACAAAAGTATGGGTAATCCTACATGGGGCCAGTGGCGCAATGGATAACGCGTCTGACTACGGATCAGAAGATTGTAGGTTCGACTCCTATCTGGCTCGAAAGGGTCATAGGTCCCTGTTTTATGGTATTCCTGTGGAATTCTTATTTACCTCAGACTTGTTGTAGGTTCAATATTCTCGAGCAGGACTCATCCAGCAGTCGTTCCATGGTAGGGCTGCAGTAATAGGACCACGGCTAGTTAAAAGTTTCCCATTTGCTGCTGGATTCTATGTGAAGGCCGTCATGTGGTGTGCTGCTTTTGTATTTCAACATGGGTCTCTGAGTCTCTAAACTAGGAAAAAATCTTGTTGAGAAAAGTGTGTGTGAGAGGGTCTGTGGGTGCAGGCAGGTGTGTGCACTTGAGTGCTGACCCATTTACATGTGTGAGAGGGACAAGCAAATTGCCTGTGGGATGTAGGCCTACAACTGGAACCAAGCAGCCAGGCAGAACCACAGGTAAGGAGAGAGGAAGGCAGTTCATTATTAGAGCAGGATCATGAGCATCTTGCCCTGCTCCCTTCTGCCCCGATCGGCCACGATCGGCCAAGACCTCTCTATTAGGGTGGAGGGTGAACATTTCTTGGACCTCAGAAACTGAGGGATGCAGCGCCGATATGTCCTCCAAGGGCCTAGAGGACCTGGTGCCCAATCATGCCTGGTGTTTTTCAGCTTACCCGACCAATCTGGTTGCAAGGCGGATTTTAACAGTACTGCTGAAAAGGGACTCCCAGACAGCCCTGAGGCCATCATTTGCATAGGCCCTCCCCTTCTCTTTCTCTTGCTTCCCACAAAGCAACGCATCGCTGGCAGCAGTATAGATTTGGGGGTTGTGAAGAATAATGACAGGGAGGCTGAAGAAGGGAAAGAAAAGTCCCAGAAGTCCTGCAGGCTTCCTTGCTAAATGCAGCTGGCCATAGAGTGCACCTTCATTACTGCGAGGTAAATACATTAAAAATGTTGAGGAGAGACAAATTGAAAAATAGATATTAGGAGGAAAGCACTGGAACCTGCTTTATTATTTCAATTAGTCTTGAAAACATAGAACATTTCTCTCCTGAAAGCTGGTAAAAATATGGAACGCTTCACGAATTTGCGTGTCATCCTTGCGCAGGGGCCATGCTAATCTTCTCTGTATCGTTCCAATTTTAGTATATGTGCCGCCGAAGCGAGCACACTTCATTGATGAACCTACAATGTTTATAAACTCTCTAAATCTACGGTCTCTAGACATAGGGTGGCCTGGCAGAGATGCTCGTATGGCCAGTAAGCATTCAAATCTGAGCCAATGGGCAAAAATGCATGAAGAGTAACAATCCATTATTCTTCACTGCATTTGTGGTCCAAGACTTCACCAATTGGAAGTATGTAGATTATGCCAGGGTTGCAAAGGCTCATGGTTCAGGCTACTGACAAGGAACATTGTGACATCATGCTGCCTGTGGAACAGTGATATTAAAGGTGAGACAGCTGCACAGTAGGTTAGGTGAAGGGCTCTGAGAGGTGAAAGGCAGCATGCTTGGGTCCCTGGACAAGGTGAGCCTATGACAAGGTGTCTGAATTTTCGCCTGTATTGTAATATTAAACACTTTATTGTTGTACCCGCCTGCTGATTAAGGAGTCCTCAAGATCAGCTCCACACAGACGTGGAACTGATGATGTTAATGCAGAATATTTAAGAAACTGAGGCTGATCTAAAACATTTCCTTGGACCTAGGACCATTTCCCCTGACTTTTAGGTCCTTCGTCCTCCTAAAGTCCTTTGTATAAGTTAGGAACACCTGACAGAACAGAATTTCAGGAGGTCAGGTGGGTTTACTTGTGTCTTCTGGTTGTGAGCAGTAAACGTGGCTAAAAAGGTTGATGGAATGGTGTTTTAAAACACACACACACACACACACACACAACTTCTGGTCCTCTTAAGGACAAAAGTATGGGTAATCCTACATGGGGCCAGTGGCGCAATGGATAACGCGTCTGACTACGGATCAGAAGATTGTAGGTTCGACTCCTATCTGGCTCGAAAGGGTCATAGGTCCCTGTTTTATGGTATTCCTGTGGAATTCTTATTTACCTCAGACTTGTTGTAGGTTCAATCTTCTCGAGCAGGACTCATCCAGCAGTCGTTCCATGGTAGGGCTGCAGTAATAGGACCACGGCTAGTTAAAAGTTTCCCATTTGCTGCTGGATTCTATGTGAAGGCCGTCATGTGGTGTGCTGCTTTTGTATTTCAACATGGGTCTCTGAGTCTCTAAACTAGGAAAAAATCTTGTTGAGAAAAGTGTGTGTGAGAGGGTCTGTGGGTGCAGGCAGGTGTGTGCACTTGAGTGCTGACCCATTTACATGTGTGAGAGGGACAAGCAAATTGCCTGTGGGATGTAGGCCTACAACTGGAACCAAGCAGCCAGGCAGAACCACAGGTAAGGAGAGAGGAAGGCAGTTCATTATTAGAGCAGGATCATGAGCATCTTGCCCTGCTCCCTTCTGCCCCGATCGGCCACGATCGGCCAAGACCTCTCTATTAGGGTGGAGGGTGAACATTTCTTGGACCTCAGAAACTGAGGGATGCAGCGCCGATATGTCCTCCAAGGGCCTAGAGGACCTGGTGCCCAATCATGCCTGGTGTTTTTCAGCTTACCCGACCAATCTGGTTGCAAGGCGGATTTTAACAGTACTGCTGAAAAGGGACTCCCAGACAGCCCTGAGGCCATCATTTGCATAGGCCCTCCCCTTCTCTTTCTCTTGCTTCCCACAAAGCAACGCATCGCTGGCAGCAGTATAGATTTGGGGGTTGTGAAGAATAATGACAGGGAGGCTGAAGAAGGGAAAGAAAAGTCCCAGAAGTCCTGCAGGCTTCCTTGCTAAATGCAGCTGGCCATAGAGTGCACCTTCATTACTGCGAGGTAAATACATTAAAAATGTTGAGGAGAGACAAATTGAAAAATAGATATTAGGAGGAAAGCACTGGAACCTGCTTTATTATTTCAATTAGTCTTGAAAACATAGAACATTTCTCTCCTGAAAGCTGGTAAAAATATGGAACGCTTCACGAATTTGCGTGTCATCCTTGCGCAGGGGCCATGCTAATCTTCTCTGTATCGTTCCAATTTTAGTATATGTGCCGCCGAAGCGAGCACACTTCATTGATGAACCTACAATGTTTATAAACTCTCTAAATCTACGGTCTCTAGACATAGGGTGGCCTGGCAGAGATGCTCGTATGGCCAGTAAGCATTCAAATCTGAGCCAATGGGCAAAAATGCATGAAGAGTAACAATCCATTATTCTTCACTGCATTTGTGGTCCAAGACTTCACCAATTGGAAGTATGTAGATTATGCCAGGGTTGCAAAGGCTCATGGTTCAGGCTACTGACAAGGAACATTGTGACATCATGCTGCCTGTGGAACAGTGATATTAAAGGTGAGACAGCTGCACAGTAGGTTAGGTGAAGGGCTCTGAGAGGTGAAAGGCAGCATGCTTGGGTCCCTGGACAAGGTGAGCCTATGACAAGGTGTCTGAATTTTCGCCTGTATTGTAATATTAAACACTTTATTGTTGTACCCGCCTGCTGATTAAGGAGTCCTCAAGATCAGCTCCACACAGACGTGGAACTGATGATGTTAATGCAGAATATTTAAGAAACTGAGGCTGATCTAAAACATTTCCTTGGACCTAGGACCATTTCCCCTGACTTTTAGGTCCTTCGTCCTCCTAAAGTCCTTTGTATAAGTTAGGAACACCTGACAGAACAGAATTTCAGGAGGTCAGGTGGGTTTACTTGTGTCTTCTGGTTGTGAGCAGTAAACGTGGCTAAAAAGGTTGATGGAATGGTGTTTTAAAACACACACACACACACACACACAACTTCTGGTCCTCTTAAGGACAAAAGTATGGGTAATCCTACATGGGGCCAGTGGCGCAATGGATAACGCGTCTGACTACGGATCAGAAGATTGTAGGTTCGACTCCTATCTGGCTCGAAAGGGTCATAGGTCCCTGTTTTATGGTATTCCTGTGGAATTCTTATTTACCTCAGACTTGTTGTAGGTTCAATCTTCTCGAGCAGGACTCATCCAGCAGTCGTTCCATGGTAGGGCTGCAGTAATAGGACCACGGCTAGTTAAAAGTTTCCCATTTGCTGCTGGATTCTATGTGAAGGCCGTCATGTGGTGTGCTGCTTTTGTATTTCAACATGGGTCTCTGAGTCTCTAAACTAGGAAAAAATCTTGTTGAGAAAAGTGTGTGTGAGAGGGTCTGTGGGTGCAGGCAGGTGTGTGCACTTGAGTGCTGACCCATTTACATGTGTGAGAGGGACAAGCAAATTGCCTGTGGGATGTAGGCCTACAACTGGAACCAAGCAGCCAGGCAGAACCACAGGTAAGGAGAGAGGAAGGCAGTTCATTATTAGAGCAGGATCATGAGCATCTTGCCCTGCTCCCTTCTGCCCGATCGGCCACGATCGGCCAAGACCTCTCTATTAGGGTGGAGGGTGAACATTTCTTGGACCTCAGAAACTGAGGGATGCAGCGCCGATATGTCCTCCAAGGGCCTAGAGGACCTGGTGCCCAATCATGCCTGGTGTTTTTCAGCTTACCCGACCAATCTGGTTGCAAGGCGGATTTTAACAGTACTGCTGAAAAGGGACTCCCAGACAGCCCTGAGGCCATCATTTGCATAGGCCCTCCCCTTCTCTTTCTCTTGCTTCCCACAAAGCAACGCATCGCTGGCAGCAGTATAGATTTGGGGGTTGTGAAGAATAATGACAGGGAGGCTGAAGAAGGGAAAGAAAAGTCCCAGAAGTCCTGCAGGCTTCCTTGCTAAATGCAGCTGGCCATAGAGTGCACCTTCATTACTGCGAGGTAAATACATTAAAAATGTTGAGGAGAGACAAATTGAAAAATAGATATTAGGAGGAAAGCACTGGAACCTGCTTTATTATTTCAATTAGTCTTGAAAACATAGAACATTTCTCTCCTGAAAGCTGGTAAAAATATGGAACGCTTCACGAATTTGCGTGTCATCCCGCAGGGGCCATGCTAATCTTCTCTGTATCGTTCCAATTTTAGTATATGTGCCGCCGAAGCGAGCACACTTCATTGATGAACCTACAATGTTTATAAACTCTCTAAATCTACGGTCTCTAGACATAGGGTGGCCTGGCAGAGATGCTCGTATGGCCAGTAAGCATTCAAATCTGAGCCAATGGGCAAAAATGCATGAAGAGTAACAATCCATTATTCTTCACTGCATTTGTGGTCCAAGACTTCACCAATTGGAAGTATGTAGATTATGCCAGGGTTGCAAAGGCTCATGGTTCAGGCTACTGACAAGGAACATTGTGACATCATGCTGCCTGTGGAACAGTGATATTAAAGGTGAGACAGCTGCACAGTAGGTTAGGTGAAGGGCTCTGAGAGGTGAAAGGCAGCATGCTTGGGTCCCTGGACAAGGTGAGCCTATGACAAGGTGTCTGAATTTTCGCCTGTATTGTAATATTAAACACTTTATTGTTGTACCCGCCTGCTGATTAAGGAGTCCTCAAGATCAGCTCCACACAGACGTGGAACTGATGATGTTAATGCAGAATATTTAAGAAACTGAGGCTGATCTAAAACATTTCCTTGGACCTAGGACCATTTCCCCTGACTTTTAGGTCCTTCGTCCTCCTAAAGTCCTTTGTATAAGTTAGGAACACCTGACAGAACAGAATTTCAGGAGGTCAGGTGGGTTTACTTGTGTCTTCTGGTTGTGAGCAGTAAACGTGGCTAAAAAGGTTGATGGAATGGTGTTTTAAAACACACACACACACACACACACAACTTCTGGTCCTCTTAAGGACAAAAGTATGGGTAATCCTACATGGGGCCAGTGGCGCAATGGATAACGCGTCTGACTACGGATCAGAAGATTGTAGGTTCGACTCCTATCTGGCTCGAAAGGGTCATAGGTCCCTGTTTTATGGTATTCCTGTGGAATTCTTATTTACCTCAGACTTGTTGTAGGTTCAATCTTCTCGAGCAGGACTCATCCAGCAGTCGTTCCATGGTAGGGCTGCAGTAATAGGACCACGGCTAGTTAAAAGTTTCCCATTTGCTGCTGGATTCTATGTGAAGGCCGTCATGTGGTGTGCTGCTTTTGTATTTCAACATGGGTCTCTGAGTCTCTAAACTAGGAAAAAATCTTGTTGAGAAAAGTGTGTGTGAGAGGGTCTGTGGGTGCAGGCAGGTGTGTGCACTTGAGTGCTGACCCATTTACATGTGTGAGAGGGACAAGCAAATTGCCTGTGGGATGTAGGCCTACAACTGGAACCAAGCAGCCAGGCAGAACCACAGGTAAGGAGAGAGGAAGGCAGTTCATTATTAGAGCAGGATCATGAGCATCTTGCCCTGCTCCCTTCTGCCCCGATCGGCCACGATCGGCCAAGACCTCTCTATTAGGGTGGAGGGTGAACATTTCTTGGACCTCAGAAACTGAGGGATGCAGCGCCGATATGTCCTCCAAGGGCCTAGAGGACCTGGTGCCCAATCATGCCTGGTGTTTTTCAGCTTACCCGACCAATCTGGTTGCAAGGCGGATTTTAACAGTACTGCTGAAAAGGGACTCCCAGACAGCCCTGAGGCCATCATTTGCATAGGCCCTCCCCTTCTCTTTCTCTTGCTTCCCACAAAGCAACGCATCGCTGGCAGCAGTATAGATTTGGGGGTTGTGAAGAATAATGACAGGGAGGCTGAAGAAGGGAAAGAAAAGTCCCAGAAGTCCTGCAGGCTTCCTTGCTAAATGCAGCTGGCCATAGAGTGCACCTTCATTACTGCGAGGTAAATACATTAAAAATGTTGAGGAGAGACAAATTGAAAAATAGATATTAGGAGGAAAGCACTGGAACCTGCTTTATTATTTCAATTAGTCTTGAAAACATAGAACATTTCTCTCCTGAAAGCTGGTAAAAATATGGAACGCTTCACGAATTTGCGTGTCATCCTTGCGCAGGGGCCATGCTAATCTTCTCTGTATCGTTCCAATTTTAGTATATGTGCCGCCGAAGCGAGCACACTTCATTGATGAACCTACAATGTTTATAAACTCTCTAAATCTACGGTCTCTAGACATAGGGTGGCCTGGCAGAGATGCTCGTATGGCCAGTAAGCATTCAAATCTGAGCCAATGGGCAAAAATGCATGAAGAGTAACAATCCATTATTCTTCACTGCATTTGTGGTCCAAGACTTCACCAATTGGAAGTATGTAGATTATGCCAGGGTTGCAAAGGCTCATGGTTCAGGCTACTGACAAGGAACATTGTGACATCATGCTGCCTGTGGAACAGTGATATTAAAGGTGAGACAGCTGCACAGTAGGTTAGGTGAAGGGCTCTGAGAGGTGAAAGGCAGCATGCTTGGGTCCCTGGACAAGGTGAGCCTATGACAAGGTGTCTGAATTTTCGCCTGTATTGTAATATTAAACACTTTATTGTTGTACCCGCCTGCTGATTAAGGAGTCCTCAAGATCAGCTCCACACAGACGTGGAACTGATGATGTTAATGCAGAATATTTAAGAAACTGAGGCTGATCTAAAACATTTCCTTGGACCTAGGACCATTTCCCCTGACTTTTAGGTCCTTCGTCCTCCTAAAGTCCTTTGTATAAGTTAGGAACACCTGACAGAACAGAATTTCAGGAGGTCAGGTGGGTTTACTTGTGTCTTCTGGTTGTGAGCAGTAAACGTGGCTAAAAAGGTTGATGGAATAGTGTTTTAAAACACACACACACACACACACACACACACAACTTCTGGTCCTCTTAAGGACAAAAGTATGGGTAATCCTACATGGGGCCAGTGGCGCAATGGATAACGCGTCTGACTACGGATCAGAAGATTGTAGGTTCGACTCCTATCTGGCTCGAAAGGGTCATAGGTCCCTGTTTTATGGTATTCCTGTGGAATTCTTATTTACCTCAGACTTGTTGTAGGTTCAATCTTCTCGAGCAGGACTCATCCAGCAGTCGTTCCATGGTAGGGCTGCAGTAATAGGACCACGGCTAGTTAAAAGTTTCCCATTTGCTGCTGGATTCTATGTGAAGGCCGTCATGTGGTGTGCTGCTTTTGTATTTCAACATGGGTCTCTGAGTCTCTAAACTAGGAAAAAATCTTGTTGAGAAAAGTGTGTGTGAGAGGGTCTGTGGGTGCAGGCAGGTGTGTGCACTTGAGTGCTGACCCATTTACATGTGTGAGAGGGACAAGCAAATTGCCTGTGGGATGTAGGCCTACAACTGGAACCAAGCAGCCAGGCAGAACCACAGGTAAGGAGAGAGGAAGGCAGTTCATTATTAGAGCAGGATCATGAGCATCTTGCCCTGCTCCCTTCTGCCCGATCGGCCACGATCGGCCAAGACCTCTCTATTAGGGTGGAGGGTGAACATTTCTTGGACCTCAGAAACTGAGGGATGCAGCGCCGATATGTCCTCCAAGGGCCTAGAGGACCTGGTGCCCAATCATGCCTGGTGTTTTTCAGCTTACCCGACCAATCTGGTTGCAAGGCGGATTTTAACAGTACTGCTGAAAAGGGACTCCCAGACAGCCCTGAGGCCATCATTTGCATAGGCCCTCCCCTTCTCTTTCTCTTGCTTCCCACAAAGCAACGCATCGCTGGCAGCAGTATAGATTTGGGGGTTGTGAAGAATAATGACAGGGAGGCTGAAGAAGGGAAAGAAAAGTCCCAGAAGTCCTGCAGGCTTCCTTGCTAAATGCAGCTGGCCATAGAGTGCACCTTCATTACTGCGAGGTAAATACATTAAAAATGTTGAGGAGAGACAAATTGAAAAATAGATATTAGGAGGAAAGCACTGGAACCTGCTTTATTATTTCAATTAGTCTTGAAAACATAGAACATTTCTCTCCTGAAAGCTGGTAAAAATATGGAACGCTTCACGAATTTGCGTGTCATCCTTGCGCAGGGGCCATGCTAATCTTCTCTGTATCGTTCCAATTTTAGTATATGTGCCGCCGAAGCGAGCACACTTCATTGATGAACCTACAATGTTTATAAACTCTCTAAATCTACGGTCTCTAGACATAGGGTGGCCTGGCAGAGATGCTCGTATGGCCAGTAAGCATTCAAATCTGAGCCAATGGGCAAAAATGCATGAAGAGTAACAATCCATTATTCTTCACTGCATTTGTGGTCCAAGACTTCACCAATTGGAAGTATGTAGATTATGCCAGGGTTGCAAAGGCTCATGGTTCAGGCTACTGACAAGGAACATTGTGACATCATGCTGCCTGTGGAACAGTGATATTAAAGGTGAGACAGCTGCACAGTAGGTTAGGTGAAGGGCTCTGAGAGGTGAAAGGCAGCATGCTTGGGTCCCTGGACAAGGTGAGCCTATGACAAGGTGTCTGAATTTTCGCCTGTATTGTAATATTAAACACTTTATTGTTGTACCCGCCTGCTGATTAAGGAGTCCTCAAGATCAGCTCCACACAGACGTGGAACTGATGATGTTAATGCAGAATATTTAAGAAACTGAGGCTGATCTAAAACATTTCCTTGGACCTAGGACCATTTCCCCTGACTTTTAGGTCCTTCGTCCTCCTAAAGTCCTTTGTATAAGTTAGGAACACCTGACAGAACAGAATTTCAGGAGGTCAGGTGGGTTTACTTGTGTCTTCTGGTTGTGAGCAGTAAACGTGGCTAAAAAGGTTGATGGAATGGTGTTTTAAAACACACACACACACACACACACACAACTTCTGGTCCTCTTAAGGACAAAAGTATGGGTAATCCTACATGGGGCCAGTGGCGCAATGGATAACGCGTCTGACTACGGATCAGAAGATTGTAGGTTCGACTCCTATCTGGCTCGAAAGGGTCATAGGTCCCTGTTTTATGGTATTCCTGTGGAATTCTTATTTACCTCAGACTTGTTGTAGGTTCAATCTTCTCGAGCAGGACTCATCCAGCAGTCGTTCCATGGTAGGGCTGCAGTAATAGGACCACGGCTAGTTAAAAGTTTCCCATTTGCTGCTGGATTCTATGTGAAGGCCGTCATGTGGTGTGCTGCTTTTGTATTTCAACATGGGTCTCTGAGTCTCTAAACTAGGAAAAAATCTTGTTGAGAAAAGTGTGTGTGAGAGGGTCTGTGGGTGCAGGCAGGTGTGTGCACTTGAGTGCTGACCCATTTACATGTGTGAGAGGGACAAGCAAATTGCCTGTGGGATGTAGGCCTACAACTGGAACCAAGCAGCCAGGCAGAACCACAGGTAAGGAGAGAGGAAGGCAGTTCATTATTAGAGCAGGATCATGAGCATCTTGCCCTGCTCCCTTCTGCCCGATCGGCCACGATCGGCCAAGACCTCTCTATTAGGGTGGAGGGTGAACATTTCTTGGACCTCAGAAACTGAGGGATGCAGCGCCGATATGTCCTCCAAGGGCCTAGAGGACCTGGTGCCCAATCATGCCTGGTGTTTTTCAGCTTACCCGACCAATCTGGTTGCAAGGCGGATTTTAACAGTACTGCTGAAAAGGGACTCCCAGACAGCCCTGAGGCCATCATTTGCATAGGCCCTCCCCTTCTCTTTCTCTTGCTTCCCACAAAGCAACGCATCGCTGGCAGCAGTATAGATTTGGGGGTTGTGAAGAATAATGACAGGGAGGCTGAAGAAGGGAAAGAAAAGTCCCAGAAGTCCTGCAGGCTTCCTTGCTAAATGCAGCTGGCCATAGAGTGCACCTTCATTACTGCGAGGTAAATACATTAAAAATGTTGAGGAGAGACAAATTGAAAAATAGATATTAGGAGGAAAGCACTGGAACCTGCTTTATTATTTCAATTAGTCTTGAAAACATAGAACATTTCTCTCCTGAAAGCTGGTAAAAATATGGAACGCTTCACGAATTTGCGTGTCATCCTTGCGCAGGGGCCATGCTAATCTTCTCTGTATCGTTCCAATTTTAGTATATGTGCCGCCGAAGCGAGCACACTTCATTGATGAACCTACAATGTTTATAAACTCTCTAAATCTACGGTCTCTAGACATAGGGTGGCCTGGCAGAGATGCTCGTATGGCCAGTAAGCATTCAAATCTGAGCCAATGGGCAAAAATGCATGAAGAGTAACAATCCATTATTCTTCACTGCATTTGTGGTCCAAGACTTCACCAATTGGAAGTATGTAGATTATGCCAGGGTTGCAAAGGCTCATGGTTCAGGCTACTGACAAGGAACATTGTGACATCATGCTGCCTGTGGAACAGTGATATTAAAGGTGAGACAGCTGCACAGTAGGTTAGGTGAAGGGCTCTGAGAGGTGAAAGGCAGCATGCTTGGGTCCCTGGACAAGGTGAGCCTATGACAAGGTGTCTGAATTTTCGCCTGTATTGTAATATTAAACACTTTATTGTTGTACCCGCCTGCTGATTAAGGAGTCCTCAAGATCAGCTCCACACAGACGTGGAACTGATGATGTTAATGCAGAATATTTAAGAAACTGAGGCTGATCTAAAACATTTCCTTGGACCTAGGACCATTTCCCCTGACTTTTAGGTCCTTCGTCCTCCTAAAGTCCTTTGTATAAGTTAGGAACACCTGACAGAACAGAATTTCAGGAGGTCAGGTGGGTTTACTTGTGTCTTCTGGTTGTGAGCAGTAAACGTGGCTAAAAAGGTTGATGGAATAGTGTTTTAAAACACACACACACACACACACACACACACAACTTCTGGTCCTCTTAAGGACAAAAGTATGGGTAATCCTACATGGGGCCAGTGGCGCAATGGATAACGCGTCTGACTACGGATCAGAAGATTGTAGGTTCGACTCCTATCTGGCTCGAAAGGGTCATAGGTCCCTGTTTTATGGTATTCCTGTGGAATTCTTATTTACCTCAGACTTGTTGTAGGTTCAATCTTCTCGAGCAGGACTCATCCAGCAGTCGTTCCATGGTAGGGCTGCAGTAATAGGACCACGGCTAGTTAAAAGTTTCCCATTTGCTGCTGGATTCTATGTGAAGGCCGTCATGTGGTGTGCTGCTTTTGTATTTCAACATGGGTCTCTGAGTCTCTAAACTAGGAAAAAATCTTGTTGAGAAAAGTGTGTGTGAGAGGGTCTGTGGGTGCAGGCAGGTGTGTGCACTTGAGTGCTGACCCATTTACATGTGTGAGAGGGACAAGCAAATTGCCTGTGGGATGTAGGCCTACAACTGGAACCAAGCAGCCAGGCAGAACCACAGGTAAGGAGAGAGGAAGGCAGTTCATTATTAGAGCAGGATCATGAGCATCTTGCCCTGCTCCCTTCTGCCCGATCGGCCACGATCGGCCAAGACCTCTCTATTAGGGTGGAGGGTGAACATTTCTTGGACCTCAGAAACTGAGGGATGCAGCGCCGATATGTCCTCCAAGGGCCTAGAGGACCTGGTGCCCAATCATGCCTGGTGTTTTTCAGCTTACCCGACCAATCTGGTTGCAAGGCGGATTTTAACAGTACTGCTGAAAAGGGACTCCCAGACAGCCCTGAGGCCATCATTTGCATAGGCCCTCCCCTTCTCTTTCTCTTGCTTCCCACAAAGCAACGCATCGCTGGCAGCAGTATAGATTTGGGGGTTGTGAAGAATAATGACAGGGAGGCTGAAGAAGGGAAAGAAAAGTCCCAGAAGTCCTGCAGGCTTCCTTGCTAAATGCAGCTGGCCATAGAGTGCACCTTCATTACTGCGAGGTAAATACATTAAAAATGTTGAGGAGAGACAAATTGAAAAATAGATATTAGGAGGAAAGCACTGGAACCTGCTTTATTATTTCAATTAGTCTTGAAAACATAGAACATTTCTCTCCTGAAAGCTGGTAAAAATATGGAACGCTTCACGAATTTGCGTGTCATCCTTGCGCAGGGGCCATGCTAATCTTCTCTGTATCGTTCCAATTTTAGTATATGTGCCGCCGAAGCGAGCACACTTCATTGATGAACCTACAATGTTTATAAACTCTCTAAATCTACGGTCTCTAGACATAGGGTGGCCTGGCAGAGATGCTCGTATGGCCAGTAAGCATTCAAATCTGAGCCAATGGGCAAAAATGCATGAAGAGTAACAATCCATTATTCTTCACTGCATTTGTGGTCCAAGACTTCACCAATTGGAAGTATGTAGATTATGCCAGGGTTGCAAAGGCTCATGGTTCAGGCTACTGACAAGGAACATTGTGACATCATGCTGCCTGTGGAACAGTGATATTAAAGGTGAGACAGCTGCACAGTAGGTTAGGTGAAGGGCTCTGAGAGGTGAAAGGCAGCATGCTTGGGTCCCTGGACAAGGTGAGCCTATGACAAGGTGTCTGAATTTTCGCCTGTATTGTAATATTAAACACTTTATTGTTGTACCCGCCTGCTGATTAAGGAGTCCTCAAGATCAGCTCCACACAGACGTGGAACTGATGATGTTAATGCAGAATATTTAAGAAACTGAGGCTGATCTAAAACATTTCCTTGGACCTAGGACCATTTCCCCTGACTTTTAGGTCCTTCGTCCTCCTAAAGTCCTTTGTATAAGTTAGGAACACCTGACAGAACAGAATTTCAGGAGGTCAGGTGGGTTTACTTGTGTCTTCTGGTTGTGAGCAGTAAACGTGGCTAAAAAGGTTGATGGAATGGTGTTTTAAAACACACACACACACACACACACAACTTCTGGTCCTCTTAAGGACAAAAGTATGGGTAATCCTACATGGGGCCAGTGGCGCAATGGATAACGCGTCTGACTACGGATCAGAAGATTGTAGGTTCGACTCCTATCTGGCTCGAAAGGGACATAGGTCCCTGTTTTATGGTATTCCTGTGGAATTCTTATTTACCTCAGACTTGTTGTAGGTTCAATATTCTCGAGCAGGACTCATCCAGCAGTCGTTCCATGGTAGGGCTGCAGTAATAGGACCACGGCTAGTTAAAAGTTTCCCATTTGCTGCTGGATTCTATGTGAAGGCCGTCATGTGGTGTGCTGCTTTTGTATTTCAACATGGGTCTCTGAGTCTCTAAACTAGGAAAAAATCTTGTTGAGAAAAGTGTGTGTGAGAGGGTCTGTGGGTGCAGGCAGGTGTGTGCACTTGAGTGCTGACCCATTTACATGTGTGAGAGGGACAAGCAAATTGCCTGTGGGATGTAGGCCTACAACTGGAACCAAGCAGCCAGGCAGAACCACAGGTAAGGAGAGAGGAAGGCAGTTCATTATTAGAGCAGGATCATGAGCATCTTGCCCTGCTCCCTTCTGCCCCGATCGGCCACGATCGGCCAAGACCTCTCTATTAGGGTGGAGCGTGAACATTTCTTGGACCTCAGAAACTGAGGGATGCAGCGCCGATATGTCCTCCAAGGGCCTAGAGGACCTGGTGCCCAATCATGCCTGGTGTTTTTCAGCTTACCCGACCAATCTGGTTGCAAGGCGGATTTTAACAGTACTGCTGAAAAGGGACTCCCAGACAGCCCTGAGGCCATCATTTGCATAGGCCCTCCCCTTCTCTTTCTCTTGCTTCCCACAAAGCAACGCATCGCTGGCAGCAGTATAGATTTGGGGGTTGTGAAGAATAATGACAGGGAGGCTGAAGAAGGGAAAGAAAAGTCCCAGAAGTCCTGCAGGCTTCCTTGCTAAATGCAGCTGGCCATAGAGTGCACCTTCATTACTGCGAGGTAAATACATTAAAAATGTTGAGGAGAGACAAATTGAAAAATAGATATTAGGAGGAAAGCACTGGAACCTGCTTTATTATTTCAATTAGTCTTGAAAACATAGAACATTTCTCTCCTGAAAGCTGGTAAAAATATGGAACGCTTCACGAATTTGCGTGTCATCCTTGCGCAGGGGCCATGCTAATCTTCTCTGTATCGTTCCAATTTTAGTATATGTGCCGCCGAAGCGAGCACACTTCATTGATGAACCTACAATGTTTATAAACTCTCTAAATCTACGGTCTCTAGACATAGGGTGGCCTGGCAGAGATGCTCGTATGGCCAGTAAGCATTCAAATCTGAGCCAATGGGCAAAAATGCATGAAGAGTAACAATCCATTATTCTTCACTGCATTTGTGGTCCAAGACTTCACCAATTGGAAGTATGTAGATTATGCCAGGGTTGCAAAGGCTCATGGTTCAGGCTACTGACAAGGAACATTGTGACATCATGCTGCCTGTGGAACAGTGATATTAAAGGTGAGACAGCTGCACAGTAGGTTAGGTGAAGGGCTCTGAGAGGTGAAAGGCAGCATGCTTGGGTCCCTGGACAAGGTGAGCCTATGACAAGGTGTCTGAATTTTCGCCTGTATTGTAATATTAAACACTTTATTGTTGTACCCGCCTGCTGATTAAGGAGTCCTCAAGATCAGCTCCACACAGACGTGGAACTGATGATGTTAATGCAGAATATTTAAGAAACTGAGGCTGATCTAAAACATTTCCTTGGACCTAGGACCATTTCCCCTGACTTTTAGGTCCTTCGTCCTCCTAAAGTCCTTTGTATAAGTTAGGAACACCTGACAGAACAGAATTTCAGGAGGTCAGGTGGGTTTACTTGTGTCTTCTGGTTGTGAGCAGTAAACGTGGCTAAAAAGGTTGATGGAATGGTGTTTTAAAACACACACACACACACACACACACACACAACTTCTGGTCCTCTTAAGGACAAAAGTATGGGTAATCCTACATGGGGCCAGTGGCGCAATGGATAACGCGTCTGACTACGGATCAGAAGATTGTAGGTTCGACTCCTATCTGGCTCGAAAGGGTCATAGGTCCCTGTTTTATGGTATTCCTGTGGAATTCTTATTTACCTCAGACTTGTTGTAGGTTCAATATTCTCGAGCAGGACTCATCCAGCAGTCGTTCCATGGTAGGGCTGCAGTAATAGGACCACGGCTAGTTAAAAGTTTCCCATTTGCTGCTGGATTCTATGTGAAGGCCGTCATGTGGTGTGCTGCTTTTGTATTTCAAAATGGGTCTCTGAGTCTCTAAACTAGGAAAAAATCTTGTTGAGAAAAGTGTGTGTGAGAGGGTCTGTGGGTGCAGGCAGGTGTGTGCACTTGAGTGCTGACCCATTTACATGTGTGAGAGGGACAAGCAAATTGCCTGTGGGATGTAGGCCTACAACTGGAACCAAGCAGCCAGGCAGAACCACAGGTAAGGAGAGAGGAAGGCAGTTCATTATTAGAGCAGGATCATGAGCATCTTGCCCTGCTCCCTTCTGCCCCGATCGGCCACGATCGGCCAAGACCTCTCTATTAGGGTGGAGGGTGAACATTTCTTGGACCTCAGAAACTGAGGGATGCAGCGCCGATATGTCCTCCAAGGGCCTAGAGGACCTGGTGCCCAATCATGCCTGGTGTTTTTCAGCTTACCCGACCAATCTGGTTGCAAGGCGGATATTAACAGTACTGCTGAAAAGGGACTCCCAGACAGCCCTGAGGCCATCATTTGCATAGGCCCTCCCCTTCTCTTTCTCTTGCTTCCCACAAAGCAACGCATCGCTGGCAGCAGTATAGATTTGGGGGTTGTGAAGAATAATGACAGGGAGGCTGAAGAAGGGAAAGAAAAGTCCCAGAAGTCCTGCAGGCTTCCTTGCTAAATGCAGCTGGCCATAGAGTGCACCTTCATTACTGCGAGGTAAATACATTAAAAATGTTGAGGAGAGACAAATTGAAAAATAGATATTAGGAGGAAAGCACTGGAACCTGCTTTATTATTTCAATTAGTCTTGAAAACATAGAACATTTCTCTCCTGAAAGCTGGTAAAAATATGGAACGCTTCACGAATTTGCGTGTCATCCTTGCGCAGGGGCCATGCTAATCTTCTCTGTATCGTTCCAATTTTAGTATATGTGCCGCCGAAGCGAGCACACTTCATTGATGAACCTACAATGTTTATAAACTCTCTAAATCTACGGTCTCTAGACATAGGGTGGCCTGGCAGAGATGCTCGTATGGCCAGTAAGCATTCAAATCCGAGCCAATGGGCAAAAATGCATGAAGAGTAACAATCCATTATTCTTCACTGCATTTGTGGTCCAGGACTTCACCAATTGGAAGTATGTAGATTATGCCAGGGTTGCAAAGGCTCATGGTTCAGGCTACTGACAAGGAACATTGTGACATCATGCTGCCTGTGGAACAGTGATATTAAAGGTGAGACAGCTGCACAGTAGGTTAGGTGAAGGGCTCTGAGAGGTGAAAGGCAGCATGCTTGGGTCCCTGGACAAGGTGAGCCTATGACAAGGTGTCTGAATTTTCGCCTGTATTGTAATATTAAACACTTTATTGTTGTACCCGCCTGCTGATTAAGGAGTCCTCAAGATCAGCTCCACACAGACGTGGAACTGATGATGTTAATGCAGAATATTTAAGAAACTGAGGCTGATCTAAAACATTTCCTTGGACCTAGGACCATTTCCCCTGACTTTTAGGTCCTTCGTCCTCCTAAAGTCCTTTGTATAAGTTAGGAACACCTGACAGAACAGAATTTCAGGAGGTCAGGTGGGTTTACTTGTGTCTTCTGGTTGTGAGCAGTAAACGTGGCTAAAAAGGTTGATGGAATGGTGTTTTAAAACACACACACACACACACACACAACTTCTGGTCCTCTTAAGGACAAAAGTATGGGTAATCCTACATGGGGCCAGTGGCGCAATGGATAACGCATCTGACTACGGATCAGAAGATTGTAGGTTCGACTCCTATCTGGCTCGAAAGGGTCATAGGTCCCTGTTTTATGGTATTCCTGTGGAATTCTTATTTACCTCAGACTTGTTGTAGGTTCAATATTCTCGAGCAGGACTCATCCAGCAGTCGTTCCATGGTAGGGCTGCAGTAATAGGACCACGGCTAGTTAAAAGTTTCCCATTTGCTGCTGGATTCTATGTGAAGGCCGTCATGTGGTGTGCTGCTTTTGTATTTCAACATGGGTCTCTGAGTCTCTAAACTAGGAAAAAATCTTGTTGAGAAAAGTGTGTGTGAGAGGGTCTGTGGGTGCAGGCAGGTGTGTGCACTTGAGTGCTGACCCATTTACATGTGTGAGAGGGACAAGCAAATTGCCTGTGGGATGTAGGCCTACAACTGGAACCAAGCAGCCAGGCAGAACCACAGGTAAGGAGAGAGGAAGGCAGTTCATTATTAGAGCAGGATCATGAGCATCTTGCCCTGCTCCCTTCTGCCCCGATCGGCCACGATCGGCCAAGACCTCTCTATTAGGGTGGAGGGTGAACATTTCTTGGACCTCAGAAACTGAGGGATGCAGCGCCGATATGTCCTCCAAGGGCCTAGAGGACCTGGTGCCCAATCATGCCTGGTGTTTTTCAGCTTACCCGACCAATCTGGTTGCAAGGCGGATTTTAACAGTACTGCTGAAAAGGGACTCCCAGACAGCCCTGAGGCCATCATTTGCATAGGCCCTCCCCTTCTCTTTCTCTTGCTTCCCACAAAGCAACGCATCGCTGGCAGCAGTATAGATTTGGGGGTTGTGAAGAATAATGACAGGGAGGCTGAAGAAGGGAAAGAAAAGTCCCAGAAGTCCTGCAGGCTTCCTTGCTAAATGCAGCTGGCCATAGAGTGCACCTTCATTACTGCGAGGTAAATACATTAAAAATGTTGAGGAGAGACAAATTGAAAAATAGATATTAGGAGGAAAGCACTGGAACCTGCTTTATTATTTCAATTAGTCTTGAAAACATAGAACATTTCTCTCCTGAAAGCTGGTAAAAATATGGAACGCTTCACGAATTTGCGAGTCATCCTTGCGCAGGGGCCATGCTAATCTTCTCTGTATCGTTCCAATTTTAGTATATGTGCCGCCGAAGCGAGCACACTTCATTGATGAACCTACAATGTTTATAAACTCTCTAAATCTACGGTCTCTAGACATAGGGTGGCCTGGCAGAGATGCTCGTATGGCCAGTAAGCATTCAAATCTGAGCCAATGGGCAAAAATGCATGAAGAGTAACAATCCATTATTCTTCACTGCATTTGTGGTCCAAGACTTCACCAATTGGAAGTATGTAGATTATGCCAGGGTTGCAAAGGCTCATGGTTCAGGCTACTGACAAGGAACATTGTGACATCATGCTGCCTGTGGAACAGTGATATTAAAGGTGAGACAGCTGCACAGTAGGTTAGGTGAAGGGCTCTGAGAGGTGAAAGGCAGCATGCTTGGGTCCCTGGACAAGGTGAGCCTATGACAAGGTGTCTGAATTTTCGCCTGTATTGTAATATTAAACACTTTATTGTTGTACCCGCCTGCTGATTAAGGAGTCCTCAAGATCAGCTCCACACAGACGTGGAACTGATGATGTTAATGCAGAATATTTAAGAAACTGAGGCTGATCTAAAACATTTCCTTGGACCTAGGACCATTTCCCCTGACTTTTAGGTCCTTCGTCCTCCTAAAGTCCTTTGTATAAGTTAGGAACACCTGACAGAACAGAATTTCAGGAGGTCAGGTGGGTTTACTTGTGTCTTCTGGTTGTGAGCAGTAAACGTGGCTAAAAAGGTTGATGGAATGGTGTTTTAAAACACACACACACACACACACACACAACTTCTGGTCCTCTTAAGGACAAAAGTATGGGTAATCCTACATGGGGCCAGTGGCGCAATGGATAACGCGTCTGACTACGGATCAGAAGATTGTAGGTTCGACTCCTATCTGGCTCGAAAGGGTCATAGGTCCCTGTTTTATGGTATTCCTGTGGAATTCTTATTTACCTCAGACTTGTTGTAGGTTCAATCTTCTCGAGCAGGACTCATCCAGCAGTCGTTCCATGGTAGGGCTGCAGTAATAGGACCACGGCTAGTTAAAAGTTTCCCATTTGCTGCTGGATTCTATGTGAAGGCCGTCATGTGGTGTGCTGCTTTTGTATTTCAACATGGGTCTCTGAGTCTCTAAACTAGGAAAAAATCTTGTTGAGAAAAGTGTGTGTGAGAGGGTCTGTGGGTGCAGGCAGGTGTGTGCACTTGAGTGCTGACCCATTTACATGTGTGAGAGGGACAAGCAAATTGCCTGTGGGATGTAGGCCTACAACTGGAACCAAGCAGCCAGGCAGAACCACAGGTAAGGAGAGAGGAAGGCAGTTCATTATTAGAGCAGGATCATGAGCATCTTGCCCTGCTCCCTTCTGCCCCGATCGGCCACGATCGGCCAAGACCTCTCTATTAGGGTGGAGGGTGAACATTTCTTGGACCTCAGAAACTGAGGGATGCAGCGCCGATATGTCCTCCAAGGGCCTAGAGGACCTGGTGCCCAATCATGCCTGGTGTTTTTCAGCTTACCCGACCAATCTGGTTGCAAGGCGGATTTTAACAGTACTGCTGAAAAGGGACTCCCAGACAGCCCTGAGGCCATCATTTGCATAGGCCCTCCCCTTCTCTTTCTCTTGCTTCCCACAAAGCAACGCATCGCTGGCAGCAGTATAGATTTGGGGGTTGTGAAGAATAATGACAGGGAGGCTGAAGAAGGGAAAGAAAAGTCCCAGAAGTCCTGCAGGCTTCCTTGCTAAATGCAGCTGGCCATAGAGTGCACCTTCATTACTGCGAGGTAAATACATTAAAAATGTTGAGGAGAGACAAATTGAAAAATAGATATTAGGAGGAAAGCACTGGAACCTGCTTTATTATTTCAATTAGTCTTGAAAACATAGAACATTTCTCTCCTGAAAGCTGGTAAAAATATGGAACGCTTCACGAATTTGCGTGTCATCCTTGCGCAGGGGCCATGCTAATCTTCTCTGTATCGTTCCAATTTTAGTATATGTGCCGCCGAAGCGAGCACACTTCATTGATGAACCTACAATGTTTATAAACTCTCTAAATCTACGGTCTCTAGACATAGGGTGGCCTGGCAGAGATGCTCGTATGGCCAGTAAGCATTCAAATCTGAGCCAATGGGCAAAAATGCATGAAGAGTAACAATCCATTATTCTTCACTGCATTTGTGGTCCAAGACTTCACCAATTGGAAGTATGTAGATTATGCCAGGGTTGCAAAGGCTCATGGTTCAGGCTACTGACAAGGAACATTGTGACATCATGCTGCCTGTGGAACAGTGATATTAAAGGTGAGACAGCTGCACAGTAGGTTAGGTGAAGGGCTCTGAGAGGTGAAAGGCAGCATGCTTGGGTCCCTGGACAAGGTGAGCCTATGACAAGGTGTCTGAATTTTCGCCTGTATTGTAATATTAAACACTTTATTGTTGTACCCGCCTGCTGATTAAGGAGTCCTCAAGATCAGCTCCACACAGACGTGGAACTGATGATGTTAATGCAGAATATTTAAGAAACTGAGGCTGATCTAAAACATTTCCTTGGACCTAGGACCATTTCCCCTGACTTTTAGGTCCTTCGTCCTCCTAAAGTCCTTTGTATAAGTTAGGAACACCTGACAGAACAGAATTTCAGGAGGTCAGGTGGGTTTACTTGTGTCTTCTGGTTGTGAGCAGTAAACGTGGCTAAAAAGGTTGATGGAATGGTGTTTTAAAACACACACACACACACACACACACAACTTCTGGTCCTCTTAAGGACAAAAGTATGGGTAATCCTACATGGGGCCAGTGGCGCAATGGATAACGCGTCTGACTACGGATCAGAAGATTGTAGGTTCGACTCCTATCTGGCTCGAAAGGGTCATAGGTCCCTGTTTTATGGTATTCCTGTGGAATTCTTATTTACCTCAGACTTGTTGTAGGTTCAATCTTCTCGAGCAGGACTCATCCAGCAGTCGTTCCATGGTAGGGCTGCAGTAATAGGACCACGGCTAGTTAAAAGTTTCCCATTTGCTGCTGGATTCTATGTGAAGGCCGTCATGTGGTGTGCTGCTTTTGTATTTCAACATGGGTCTCTGAGTCTCTAAACTAGGAAAAAATCTTGTTGAGAAAAGTGTGTGTGAGAGGGTCTGTGGGTGCAGGCAGGTGTGTGCACTTGAGTGCTGACCCATTTACATGTGTGAGAGGGACAAGCAAATTGCCTGTGGGATGTAGGCCTACAACTGGAACCAAGCAGCCAGGCAGAACCACAGGTAAGGAGAGAGGAAGGCAGTTCATTATTAGAGCAGGATCATGAGCATCTTGCCCTGCTCCCTTCTGCCCGATCGGCCACGATCGGCCAAGACCTCTCTATTAGGGTGGAGGGTGAACATTTCTTGGACCTCAGAAACTGAGGGATGCAGCGCCGATATGTCCTCCAAGGGCCTAGAGGACCTGGTGCCCAATCATGCCTGGTGTTTTTCAGCTTACCCGACCAATCTGGTTGCAAGGCGGATTTTAACAGTACTGCTGAAAAGGGACTCCCAGACAGCCCTGAGGCCATCATTTGCATAGGCCCTCCCCTTCTCTTTCTCTTGCTTCCCACAAAGCAACGCATCGCTGGCAGCAGTATAGATTTGGGGGTTGTGAAGAATAATGACAGGGAGGCTGAAGAAGGGAAAGAAAAGTCCCAGAAGTCCTGCAGGCTTCCTTGCTAAATGCAGCTGGCCATAGAGTGCACCTTCATTACTGCGAGGTAAATACATTAAAAATGTTGAGGAGAGACAAATTGAAAAATAGATATTAGGAGGAAAGCACTGGAACCTGCTTTATTATTTCAATTAGTCTTGAAAACATAGAACATTTCTCTCCTGAAAGCTGGTAAAAATATGGAACGCTTCACGAATTTGCGTGTCATCCTTGCGCAGGGGCCATGCTAATCTTCTCTGTATCGTTCCAATTTTAGTATATGTGCCGCCGAAGCGAGCACACTTCATTGATGAACCTACAATGTTTATAAACTCTCTAAATCTACGGTCTCTAGACATAGGGTGGCCTGGCAGAGATGCTCGTATGGCCAGTAAGCATTCAAATCTGAGCCAATGGGCAAAAATGCATGAAGAGTAACAATCCATTATTCTTCACTGCATTTGTGGTCCAAGACTTCACCAATTGGAAGTATGTAGATTATGCCAGGGTTGCAAAGGCTCATGGTTCAGGCTACTGACAAGGAACATTGTGACATCATGCTGCCTGTGGAACAGTGATATTAAAGGTGAGACAGCTGCACAGTAGGTTAGGTGAAGGGCTCTGAGAGGTGAAAGGCAGCATGCTTGGGTCCCTGGACAAGGTGAGCCTATGACAAGGTGTCTGAATTTTCGCCTGTATTGTAATATTAAACACTTTATTGTTGTACCCGCCTGCTGATTAAGGAGTCCTCAAGATCAGCTCCACACAGACGTGGAACTGATGATGTTAATGCAGAATATTTAAGAAACTGAGGCTGATCTAAAACATTTCCTTGGACCTAGGACCATTTCCCCTGACTTTTAGGTCCTTCGTCCTCCTAAAGTCCTTTGTATAAGTTAGGAACACCTGACAGAACAGAATTTCAGGAGGTCAGGTGGGTTTACTTGTGTCTTCTGGTTGTGAGCAGTAAACGTGGCTAAAAAGGTTGATGGAATGGTGTTTTAAAACACACACACACACACACACACAACTTCTGGTCCTCTTAAGGACAAAAGTATGGGTAATCCTACATGGGGCCAGTGGCGCAATGGATAACGCGTCTGACTACGGATCAGAAGATTGTAGGTTCGACTCCTATCTGGCTCGAAAGGGTCATAGGTCCCTGTTTTATGGTATTCCTGTGGAATTCTTATTTACCTCAGACTTGTTGTAGGTTCAATCTTCTCGAGCAGGACTCATCCAGCAGTCGTTCCATGGTAGGGCTGCAGTAATAGGACCACGGCTAGTTAAAAGTTTCCCATTTGCTGCTGGATTCTATGTGAAGGCCGTCATGTGGTGTGCTGCTTTTGTATTTCAACATGGGTCTCTGAGTCTCTAAACTAGGAAAAAATCTTGTTGAGAAAAGTGTGTGTGAGAGGGTCTGTGGGTGCAGGCAGGTGTGTGCACTTGAGTGCTGACCCATTTACATGTGTGAGAGGGACAAGCAAATTGCCTGTGGGATGTAGGCCTACAACTGGAACCAAGCAGCCAGGCAGAACCACAGGTAAGGAGAGAGGAAGGCAGTTCATTATTAGAGCAGGATCATGAGCATCTTGCCCTGCTCCCTTCTGCCCCGATCGGCCACGATCGGCCAAGACCTCTCTATTAGGGTGGAGGGTGAACATTTCTTGGACCTCAGAAACTGAGGGATGCAGCGCCGATATGTCCTCCAAGGGCCTAGAGGACCTGGTGCCCAATCATGCCTGGTGTTTTTCAGCTTACCCGACCAATCTGGTTGCAAGGCGGATTTTAACAGTACTGCTGAAAAGGGACTCCCAGACAGCCCTGAGGCCATCATTTGCATAGGCCCTCCCCTTCTCTTTCTCTTGCTTCCCACAAAGCAACGCATCGCTGGCAGCAGTATAGATTTGGGGGTTGTGAAGAATAATGACAGGGAGGCTGAAGAAGGGAAAGAAAAGTCCCAGAAGTCCTGCAGGCTTCCTTGCTAAATGCAGCTGGCCATAGAGTGCACCTTCATTACTGCGAGGTAAATACATTAAAAATGTTGAGGAGAGACAAATTGAAAAATAGATATTAGGAGGAAAGCACTGGAACCTGCTTTATTATTTCAATTAGTCTTGAAAACATAGAACATTTCTCTCCTGAAAGCTGGTAAAAATATGGAACGCTTCACGAATTTGCGTGTCATCCTTGCGCAGGGGCCATGCTAATCTTCTCTGTATCGTTCCAATTTTAGTATATGTGCCGCCGAAGCGAGCACACTTCATTGATGAACCTACAATGTTTATAAACTCTCTAAATCTACGGTCTCTAGACATAGGGTGGCCTGGCAGAGATGCTCGTATGGCCAGTAAGCATTCAAATCTGAGCCAATGGGCAAAAATGCATGAAGAGTAACAATCCATTATTCTTCACTGCATTTGTGGTCCAAGACTTCACCAATTGGAAGTATGTAGATTATGCCAGGGTTGCAAAGGCTCATGGTTCAGGCTACTGACAAGGAACATTGTGACATCATGCTGCCTGTGGAACAGTGATATTAAAGGTGAGACAGCTGCACAGTAGGTTAGGTGAAGGGCTCTGAGAGGTGAAAGGCAGCATGCTTGGGTCCCTGGACAAGGTGAGCCTATGACAAGGTGTCTGAATTTTCGCCTGTATTGTAATATTAAACACTTTATTGTTGTACCCGCCTGCTGATTAAGGAGTCCTCAAGATCAGCTCCACACAGACGTGGAACTGATGATGTTAATGCAGAATATTTAAGAAACTGAGGCTGATCTAAAACATTTCCTTGGACCTAGGACCATTTCCCCTGACTTTTAGGTCCTTCGTCCTCCTAAAGTCCTTTGTATAAGTTAGGAACACCTGACAGAACAGAATTTCAGGAGGTCAGGTGGGTTTACTTGTGTCTTCTGGTTGTGAGCAGTAAACGTGGCTAAAAAGGTTGATGGAATAGTGTTTTAAAACACACACACACACACACACACACACACAACTTCTGGTCCTCTTAAGGACAAAAGTATGGGTAATCCTACATGGGGCCAGTGGCGCAATGGATAACGCGTCTGACTACGGATCAGAAGATTGTAGGTTCGACTCCTATCTGGCTCGAAAGGGTCATAGGTCCCTGTTTTATGGTATTCCTGTGGAATTCTTATTTACCTCAGACTTGTTGTAGGTTCAATCTTCTCGAGCAGGACTCATCCAGCAGTCGTTCCATGGTAGGGCTGCAGTAATAGGACCACGGCTAGTTAAAAGTTTCCCATTTGCTGCTGGATTCTATGTGAAGGCCGTCATGTGGTGTGCTGCTTTTGTATTTCAACATGGGTCTCTGAGTCTCTAAACTAGGAAAAAATCTTGTTGAGAAAAGTGTGTGTGAGAGGGTCTGTGGGTGCAGGCAGGTGTGTGCACTTGAGTGCTGACCCATTTACATGTGTGAGAGGGACAAGCAAATTGCCTGTGGGATGTAGGCCTACAACTGGAACCAAGCAGCCAGGCAGAACCACAGGTAAGGAGAGAGGAAGGCAGTTCATTATTAGAGCAGGATCATGAGCATCTTGCCCTGCTCCCTTCTGCCCGATCGGCCACGATCGGCCAAGACCTCTCTATTAGGGTGGAGGGTGAACATTTCTTGGACCTCAGAAACTGAGGGATGCAGCGCCGATATGTCCTCCAAGGGCCTAGAGGACCTGGTGCCCAATCATGCCTGGTGTTTTTCAGCTTACCCGACCAATCTGGTTGCAAGGCGGATTTTAACAGTACTGCTGAAAAGGGACTCCCAGACAGCCCTGAGGCCATCATTTGCATAGGCCCTCCCCTTCTCTTTCTCTTGCTTCCCACAAAGCAACGCATCGCTGGCAGCAGTATAGATTTGGGGGTTGTGAAGAATAATGACAGGGAGGCTGAAGAAGGGAAAGAAAAGTCCCAGAAGTCCTGCAGGCTTCCTTGCTAAATGCAGCTGGCCATAGAGTGCACCTTCATTACTGCGAGGTAAATACATTAAAAATGTTGAGGAGAGACAAATTGAAAAATAGATATTAGGAGGAAAGCACTGGAACCTGCTTTATTATTTCAATTAGTCTTGAAAACATAGAACATTTCTCTCCTGAAAGCTGGTAAAAATATGGAACGCTTCACGAATTTGCGTGTCATCCTTGCGCAGGGGCCATGCTAATCTTCTCTGTATCGTTCCAATTTTAGTATATGTGCCGCCGAAGCGAGCACACTTCATTGATGAACCTACAATGTTTATAAACTCTCTAAATCTACGGTCTCTAGACATAGGGTGGCCTGGCAGAGATGCTCGTATGGCCAGTAAGCATTCAAATCTGAGCCAATGGGCAAAAATGCATGAAGAGTAACAATCCATTATTCTTCACTGCATTTGTGGTCCAAGACTTCACCAATTGGAAGTATGTAGATTATGCCAGGGTTGCAAAGGCTCATGGTTCAGGCTACTGACAAGGAACATTGTGACATCATGCTGCCTGTGGAACAGTGATATTAAAGGTGAGACAGCTGCACAGTAGGTTAGGTGAAGGGCTCTGAGAGGTGAAAGGCAGCATGCTTGGGTCCCTGGACAAGGTGAGCCTATGACAAGGTGTCTGAATTTTCGCCTGTATTGTAATATTAAACACTTTATTGTTGTACCCGCCTGCTGATTAAGGAGTCCTCAAGATCAGCTCCACACAGACGTGGAACTGATGATGTTAATGCAGAATATTTAAGAAACTGAGGCTGATCTAAAACATTTCCTTGGACCTAGGACCATTTCCCCTGACTTTTAGGTCCTTCGTCCTCCTAAAGTCCTTTGTATAAGTTAGGAACACCTGACAGAACAGAATTTCAGGAGGTCAGGTGGGTTTACTTGTGTCTTCTGGTTGTGAGCAGTAAACGTGGCTAAAAAGGTTGATGGAATGGTGTTTTAAAACACACACACACACACACACACAACTTCTGGTCCTCTTAAGGACAAAAGTATGGGTAATCCTACATGGGGCCAGTGGCGCAATGGATAACGCGTCTGACTACGGATCAGAAGATTGTAGGTTCGACTCCTATCTGGCTCGAAAGGGACATAGGTCCCTGTTTTATGGTATTCCTGTGGAATTCTTATTTACCTCAGACTTGTTGTAGGTTCAATATTCTCGAGCAGGACTCATCCAGCAGTCGTTCCATGGTAGGGCTGCAGTAATAGGACCACGGCTAGTTAAAAGTTTCCCATTTGCTGCTGGATTCTATGTGAAGGCCGTCATGTGGTGTGCTGCTTTTGTATTTCAACATGGGTCTCTGAGTCTCTAAACTAGGAAAAAATCTTGTTGAGAAAAGTGTGTGTGAGAGGGTCTGTGGGTGCAGGCAGGTGTGTGCACTTGAGTGCTGACCCATTTACATGTGTGAGAGGGACAAGCAAATTGCCTGTGGGATGTAGGCCTACAACTGGAACCAAGCAGCCAGGCAGAACCACAGGTAAGGAGAGAGGAAGGCAGTTCATTATTAGAGCAGGATCATGAGCATCTTGCCCTGCTCCCTTCTGCCCCGATCGGCCACGATCGGCCAAGACCTCTCTATTAGGGTGGAGCGTGAACATTTCTTGGACCTCAGAAACTGAGGGATGCAGCGCCGATATGTCCTCCAAGGGCCTAGAGGACCTGGTGCCCAATCATGCCTGGTGTTTTTCAGCTTACCCGACCAATCTGGTTGCAAGGCGGATTTTAACAGTACTGCTGAAAAGGGACTCCCAGACAGCCCTGAGGCCATCATTTGCATAGGCCCTCCCCTTCTCTTTCTCTTGCTTCCCACAAAGCAACGCATCGCTGGCAGCAGTATAGATTTGGGGGTTGTGAAGAATAATGACAGGGAGGCTGAAGAAGGGAAAGAAAAGTCCCAGAAGTCCTGCAGGCTTCCTTGCTAAATGCAGCTGGCCATAGAGTGCACCTTCATTACTGCGAGGTAAATACATTAAAAATGTTGAGGAGAGACAAATTGAAAAATAGATATTAGGAGGAAAGCACTGGAACCTGCTTTATTATTTCAATTAGTCTTGAAAACATAGAACATTTCTCTCCTGAAAGCTGGTAAAAATATGGAACGCTTCACGAATTTGCGTGTCATCCTTGCGCAGGGGCCATGCTAATCTTCTCTGTATCGTTCCAATTTTAGTATATGTGCCGCCGAAGCGAGCACACTTCATTGATGAACCTACAATGTTTATAAACTCTCTAAATCTACGGTCTCTAGACATAGGGTGGCCTGGCAGAGATGCTCGTATGGCCAGTAAGCATTCAAATCTGAGCCAATGGGCAAAAATGCATGAAGAGTAACAATCCATTATTCTTCACTGCATTTGTGGTCCAAGACTTCACCAATTGGAAGTATGTAGATTATGCCAGGGTTGCAAAGGCTCATGGTTCAGGCTACTGACAAGGAACATTGTGACATCATGCTGCCTGTGGAACAGTGATATTAAAGGTGAGACAGCTGCACAGTAGGTTAGGTGAAGGGCTCTGAGAGGTGAAAGGCAGCATGCTTGGGTCCCTGGACAAGGTGAGCCTATGACAAGGTGTCTGAATTTTCGCCTGTATTGTAATATTAAACACTTTATTGTTGTACCCGCCTGCTGATTAAGGAGTCCTCAAGATCAGCTCCACACAGACGTGGAACTGATGATGTTAATGCAGAATATTTAAGAAACTGAGGCTGATCTAAAACATTTCCTTGGACCTAGGACCATTTCCCCTGACTTTTAGGTCCTTCGTCCTCCTAAAGTCCTTTGTATAAGTTAGGAACACCTGACAGAACAGAATTTCAGGAGGTCAGGTGGGTTTACTTGTGTCTTCTGGTTGTGAGCAGTAAACGTGGCTAAAAAGGTTGATGGAATGGTGTTTTAAAACACACACACACACACACACACACACACAACTTCTGGTCCTCTTAAGGACAAAAGTATGGGTAATCCTACATGGGGCCAGTGGCGCAATGGATAACGCGTCTGACTACGGATCAGAAGATTGTAGGTTCGACTCCTATCTGGCTCGAAAGGGTCATAGGTCCCTGTTTTATGGTATTCCTGTGGAATTCTTATTTACCTCAGACTTGTTGTAGGTTCAATATTCTCGAGCAGGACTCATCCAGCAGTCGTTCCATGGTAGGGCTGCAGTAATAGGACCACGGCTAGTTAAAAGTTTCCCATTTGCTGCTGGATTCTATGTGAAGGCCGTCATGTGGTGTGCTGCTTTTGTATTTCAAAATGGGTCTCTGAGTCTCTAAACTAGGAAAAAATCTTGTTGAGAAAAGTGTGTGTGAGAGGGTCTGTGGGTGCAGGCAGGTGTGTGCACTTGAGTGCTGACCCATTTACATGTGTGAGAGGGACAAGCAAATTGCCTGTGGGATGTAGGCCTACAACTGGAACCAAGCAGCCAGGCAGAACCACAGGTAAGGAGAGAGGAAGGCAGTTCATTATTAGAGCAGGATCATGAGCATCTTGCCCTGCTCCCTTCTGCCCCGATCGGCCACGATCGGCCAAGACCTCTCTATTAGGGTGGAGGGTGAACATTTCTTGGACCTCAGAAACTGAGGGATGCAGCGCCGATATGTCCTCCAAGGGCCTAGAGGACCTGGTGCCCAATCATGCCTGGTGTTTTTCAGCTTACCCGACCAATCTGGTTGCAAGGCGGATTTTAACAGTACTGCTGAAAAGGGACTCCCAGACAGCCCTGAGGCCATCATTTGCATAGGCCCTCCCCTTCTCTTTCTCTTGCTTCCCACAAAGCAACGCATCGCTGGCAGCAGTATAGATTTGGGGGTTGTGAAGAATAATGACAGGGAGGCTGAAGAAGGGAAAGAAAAGTCCCAGAAGTCCTGCAGGCTTCCTTGCTAAATGCAGCTGGCCATAGAGTGCACCTTCATTACTGCGAGGTAAATACATTAAAAATGTTGAGGAGAGACAAATTGAAAAATAGATATTAGGAGGAAAGCACTGGAACCTGCTTTATTATTTCAATTAGTCTTGAAAACATAGAACATTTCTCTCCTGAAAGCTGGTAAAAATATGGAACGCTTCACGAATTTGCGTGTCATCCTTGCGCAGGGGCCATGCTAATCTTCTCTGTATCGTTCCAATTTTAGTATATGTGCCGCCGAAGCGAGCACACTTCATTGATGAACCTACAATGTTTATAAACTCTCTAAATCTACGGTCTCTAGACATAGGGTGGCCTGGCAGAGATGCTCGTATGGCCAGTAAGCATTCAAATCTGAGCCAATGGGCAAAAATGCATGAAGAGTAACAATCCATTATTCTTCACTGCATTTGTGGTCCAAGACTTCACCAATTGGAAGTATGTAGATTATGCCAGGGTTGCAAAGGCTCATGGTTCAGGCTACTGACAAGGAACATTGTGACATCATGCTGCCTGTGGAACAGTGATATTAAAGGTGAGACAGCTGCACAGTAGGTTAGGTGAAGGGCTCTGAGAGGTGAAAGGCAGCATGCTTGGGTCCCTGGACAAGGTGAGCCTATGACAAGGTGTCTGAATTTTCGCCTGTATTGTAATATTAAACACTTTATTGTTGTACCCGCCTGCTGATTAAGGAGTCCTCAAGATCAGCTCCACACAGACGTGGAACTGATGATGTTAATGCAGAATATTTAAGAAACTGAGGCTGATCTAAAACATTTCCTTGGACCTAGGACCATTTCCCCTGACTTTTAGGTCCTTCGTCCTCCTAAAGTCCTTTGTATAAGTTAGGAACACCTGACAGAACAGAATTTCAGGAGGTCAGGTGGGTTTACTTGTGTCTTCTGGTTGTGAGCAGTAAACGTGGCTAAAAAGGTTGATGGAATGGTGTTTTAAAACACACACACACACACACACACAACTTCTGGTCCTCTTAAGGACAAAAGTATGGGTAATCCTACATGGGGCCAGTGGCGCAATGGATAACGCGTCTGACTACGGATCAGAAGATTGTAGGTTCGACTCCTATCTGGCTCGAAAGGGTCATAGGTCCCTGTTTTATGGTATTCCTGTGGAATTCTTATTTACCTCAGACTTGTTGTAGGTTCAATCTTCTCGAGCAGGACTCATCCAGCAGTCGTTCCATGGTAGGGCTGCAGTAATAGGACCACGGCTAGTTAAAAGTTTCCCATTTGCTGCTGGATTCTATGTGAAGGCCGTCATGTGGTGTGCTGCTTTTGTATTTCAACATGGGTCTCTGAGTCTCTAAACTAGGAAAAAATCTTGTTGAGAAAAGTGTGTGTGAGAGGGTCTGTGGGTGCAGGCAGGTGTGTGCACTTGAGTGCTGACCCATTTACATGTGTGAGAGGGACAAGCAAATTGCCTGTGGGATGTAGGCCTACAACTGGAACCAAGCAGCCAGGCAGAACCACAGGTAAGGAGAGAGGAAGGCAGTTCATTATTAGAGCAGGATCATGAGCATCTTGCCCTGCTCCCTTCTGCCCGATCGGCCACGATCGGCCAAGACCTCTCTATTAGGGTGGAGGGTGAACATTTCTTGGACCTCAGAAACTGAGGGATGCAGCGCCGATATGTCCTCCAAGGGCCTAGAGGACCTGGTGCCCAATCATGCCTGGTGTTTTTCAGCTTACCCGACCAATCTGGTTGCAAGGCGGATTTTAACAGTACTGCTGAAAAGGGACTCCCAGACAGCCGTGAGGCCATCATTTGCATAGGCCCTCCCCTTCTCTTTCTCTTGCTTCCCACAAAGCAACGCATCGCTGGCAGCAGTATAGATTTGGGGGTTGTGAAGAATAATGACAGGGAGGCTGAAGAAGGGAAAGAAAAGTCCCAGAAGTCCTGCAGGCTTCCTTGCTAAATGCAGCTGGCCATAGAGTGCACCTTCATTACTGCGAGGTAAATACATTAAAAATGTTGAGGAGAGACAAATTGAAAAATAGATATTAGGAGGAAAGCACTGGAACCTGCTTTATTATTTCAATTAGTCTTGAAAACATAGAACATTTCTCTCCTGAAAGCTGGTAAAAATATGGAACGCTTCACGAATTTGCGTGTCATCCTTGCGCAGGGGCCATGCTAATCTTCTCTGTATCGTTCCAATTTTAGTATATGTGCCGCCGAAGCGAGCACACTTCATTGATGAACCTACAATGTTTATAAACTCTCTAAATCTACGGTCTCTAGACATAGGGTGGCCTGGCAGAGATGCTCGTATGGCCAGTAAGCATTCAAATCTGAGCCAATGGGCAAAAATGCATGAAGAGTAACAATCCATTATTCTTCACTGCATTTGTGGTCCAAGACTTCACCAATTGGAAGTATGTAGATTATGCCAGGGTTGCAAAGGCTCATGGTTCAGGCTACTGACAAGGAACATTGTGACATCATGCTGCCTGTGGAACAGTGATATTAAAGGTGAGACAGCTGCACAGTAGGTTAGGTGAAGGGCTCTGAGAGGTGAAAGGCAGCATGCTTGGGTCCCTGGACAAGGTGAGCCTATGACAAGGTGTCTGAATTTTCGCCTGTATTGTAATATTAAACACTTTATTGTTGTACCCGCCTGCTGATTAAGGAGTCCTCAAGATCAGCTCCACACAGACGTGGAACTGATGATGTTAATGCAGAATATTTAAGAAACTGAGGCTGATCTAAAACATTTCCTTGGACCTAGGACCATTTCCCCTGACTTTTAGGTCCTTCGTCCTCCTAAAGTCCTTTGTATAAGTTAGGAACACCTGACAGAACAGAATTTCAGGAGGTCAGGTGGGTTTACTTGTGTCTTCTGGTTGTGAGCAGTAAACGTGGCTAAAAAGGTTGATGGAATGGTGTTTTAAAACACACACACACACACACACACACACACACACAACTTCTGGTCCTCTTAAGGACAAAAGTATGGGTAATCCTACATGGGGCCAGTGGCGCAATGGATAACGCGTCTGACTACGGATCAGAAGATTGTAGGTTCGACTCCTATCTGGCTCGAAAGGGTCATAGGTCCCTGTTTTATGGTATTCCTGTGGAATTCTTATTTACCTCAGACTTGTTGTAGGTTCAATATTCTCGAGCAGGACTCATCCAGCAGTCGTTCCATGGTAGGGCTGCAGTAATAGGACCACGGCTAGTTAAAAGTTTCCCATTTGCTGCTGGATTCTATGTGAAGGCCGTCATGTGGTGTGCTGCTTTTGTATTTCAACATGGGTCTCTGAGTCTCTAAACTAGGAAAAAATCTTGTTGAGAAAAGTGTGTGTGAGAGGGTCTGTGGGTGCAGGCAGGTGTGTGCACTTGAGTGCTGACCCATTTACATGTGTGAGAGGGACAAGCAAATTGCCTGTGGGATGTAGGCCTACAACTGGAACCAAGCAGCCAGGCAGAACCACAGGTAAGGAGAGAGGAAGGCAGTTCATTATTAGAGCAGGATCATGAGCATCTTGCCCTGCTCCCTTCTGCCCCGATCGGCCACGATCGGCCAAGACCTCTCTATTAGGGTGGAGGGTGAACATTTCTTGGACCTCAGAAACTGAGGGATGCAGCGCCGATATGTCCTCCAAGGGCCTAGAGGACCTGGTGCCCAATCATGCCTGGTGTTTTTCAGCTTACCCGACCAATCTGGTTGCAAGGCGGATTTTAACAGTACTGCTGAAAAGGGACTCCCAGACAGCCCTGAGGCCATCATTTGCATAGGCCCTCCCCTTCTCTTTCTCTTGCTTCCCACAAAGCAACGCATCGCTGGCAGCAGTATAGATTTGGGGGTTGTGAAGAATAATGACAGGGAGGCTGAAGAAGGGAAAGAAAAGTCCCAGAAGTCCTGCAGGCTTCCTTGCTAAATGCAGCTGGCCATAGAGTGCACCTTCATTACTGCGAGGTAAATACATTAAAAATGTTGAGGAGAGACAAATTGAAAAATAGATATTAGGAGGAAAGCACTGGAACCTGCTTTATTATTTCAATTAGTCTTGAAAACATAGAACATTTCTCTCCTGAAAGCTGGTAAAAATATGGAACGCTTCACGAATTTGTGTGTCATCCTTGCGCAGGGGCCATGCTAATCTTCTCTGTATCGTTCCAATTTTAGTATATGTGCCGCCGAAGCGAGCACACTTCATTGATGAACCTACAATGTTTATAAACTCTCTAAATCTACGGTCTCTAGACATAGGGTGGCCTGGCAGAGATGCTCGTATGGCCAGTAAGCATTCAAATCCGAGCCAATGGGCAAAAATGCATGAAGAGTAACAATCCATTATTCTTCCCTGCATTTGTGGTCCAGGACTTCACCAATTGGAAGTATGTAGATTATGCCAGGGTTGCAAAGGCTCATGGTTCAGGCTACTGACAAGGAACATTGTGACATCATGCTGCCTGTGGAACAGTGATATTAAAGGTGAGACAGCTGCACAGTAGGTTAGGTGAAGGGCTCTGAGAGGTGAAAGGCAGCATGCTTGGGTCCCTGGACAAGGTGAGCCTATGACAAGGTGTCTGAATTTTCGCCTGTATTGTAATATTAAACACTTTATTGTTGTACCCGCCTGCTGATTAAGGAGTCCTCAAGATCAGCTCCACACAGACGTGGAACTGATGATGTTAATGCAGAATATTTAAGAAACTGAGGCTGATCTAAAACATTTCCTTGGACCTAGGACCATTTCCCCTGACTTTTAGGTCCTTCGTCCTCCTAAAGTCCTTTGTATAAGTTAGGAACACCTGACAGAACAGAATTTCAGGAGGTCAGGTGGGTTTACTTGTGTCTTCTGGTTGTGAGCAGTAAACGTGGCTAAAAAGGTTGATGGAATGGTGTTTTAAAACACACACACACACACACACACAACTTCTGGTCCTCTTAAGGACAAAAGTATGGGTAATCCTACATGGGGCCAGTGGCGCAATGGATAACGCGTCTGACTACGGATCAGAAGATTGTAGGTTCGACTCCTATCTGGCTCGAAAGGGTCATAGGTCCCTGTTTTATGGTATTCCTGTGGAATTCTTATTTACCTCAGACTTGTTGTAGGTTCAATATTCTCGAGCAGGACTCATCCAGCAGTCGTTCCATGGTAGGGCTGCAGTAATAGGACCACGGCTAGTTAAAAGTTTCCCATTTGCTGCTGGATTCTATGTGAAGGCCGTCATGTGGTGTGCTGCTTTTGTATTTCAACATGGGTCTCTGAGTCTCTAAACTAGGAAAAAATCTTGTTGAGAAAAGTGTGTGTGAGAGGGTCTGTGGGTGCAGGCAGGTGTGTGCACTTGAGTGCTGACCCATTTACATGTGTGAGAGGGACAAGCAAATTGCCTGTGGGATGTAGGCCTACAACTGGAACCAAGCAGCCAGGCAGAACCACAGGTAAGGAGAGAGGAAGGCAGTTCATTATTAGAGCAGGATCATGAGCATCTTGCCCTGCTCCCTTCTGCCCGATCGGCCACGATCGGCCAAGACCTCTCTATTAGGGTGGAGGGTGAACATTTCTTGGACCTCAGAAACTGAGGGATGCAGCGCCGATATGTCCTCCAAGGGCCTAGAGGTCCTGGTGCCCAATCATGCCTGGTGTTTTTCAGCTTACCCGACCAATCTGGTTGCAAGGCGGATTTTAACAGTACTGCTGAAAAGGGACTCCCAGACAGCCCTGAGGCCATCATTTGCATAGGCCCTCCCCTTCTCTTTCTCTTGCTTCCCACAAAGCAACGCATCGCTGGCAGCAGTATAGATTTGGGGGTTGTGAAGAATAATGACAGGGAGGCTGAAGAAGGGAAAGAAAAGTCCCAGAAGTCCTGCAGGCTTCCTTGCTAAATGCAGCTGGCCATAGAGTGCACCTTCATTACTGCGAGGTAAATACATAAAAAATGTTGAGGAGAGACAAATTGAAAAATAGATATTAGGAGGAAAGCACTGGAACCTGCTTTATTATTACAATTAGTCTTGAAAACATAGAACATTTCTCTCCTGAAAGCTGGTAAAAATATGGAACGCTTCACGAATTTGCGTGTCATCCTTGCGCAGGGGCCATGCTAATCTTCTCTGTATCGTTCCAATTTTAGTATATGTGCCGCCGAAGCGAGCACACTTCATTGATGAACCTACAATGTTTATAAACTCTCTAAATCTACGGTCTCTAGACATAGGGTGGCCTGGCAGAGATGCTCGTATGGCCAGCAAGCATTCAAATCTGAGCCAATGGGCAAAAATGCATGAAGAGTAACAATCCATTATTCTTCACTGCATTTGTGGTCCAAGACTTCACCAATTGGAAGTATGTAGATTATGCCAGGGTTGCAAAGGCTCATGGTTCAGGCTACTGACAAGGAACATTGTGACATCATGCTGCCTGTGGAACAGTGATATTAAAGGTGAGACAGCTGCACAGTAGGTTAGGTGAAGGGCTCTGAGAGGTGAAAGGCAGCATGCTTGGGTCCCTGGACAAGGTGAGCCTATGACAAGGTGTCTGAATTTTCGCCTGTATTGTAATATTAAACACTTTATTGTTGTACCCGCCTGCTGATTAAGGAGTCCTCAAGATCAGCTCCACACAGACGTGGAACTGATGATGTTAATGCAGAATATTTAAGAAACTGAGGCTGATCTAAAACATTTCCTTGGACCTAGGACCATTTCCCCTGACTTTTAGGTCCTTCGTCCTCCTAAAGTCCTTTGTATAAGTTAGGAACACCTGACAGAACAGAATTTCAGGAGGTCAGGTGGGTTTACTTGTGTCTTCTGGTTGTGAGCAGTAAACGTGGCTAAAAAGGTTGATGGAATGGTGTTTTAAAACACACACACACACACACACACAACTTCTGGTCCTCTTAAGGACAAAAGTATGGGTAATCCTACATGGGGCCAGTGGCGCAATGGATAACGCGTCTGACTACGGATCAGAAGATTGTAGGTTCGACTCCTATCTGGCTCGAAAGGGTCATAGGTCCCTGTTTTATGGTATTCCTGTGGAATTCTTATTTACCTCAGACTTGTTGTAGGTTCAATCTTCTCGAGCAGGACTCATCCAGCAGTCGTTCCATGGTAGGGCTGCAGTAATAGGACCACGGCTAGTTAAAAGTTTCCCATTTGCTGCTGGATTCTATGTGAAGGCCGTCATGTGGTGTGCTGCTTTTGTATTTCAACATGGGTCTCTGAGTCTCTAAACTAGGAAAAAATCTTGTTGAGAAAAGTGTGTGTGAGAGGGTCTGTGGGTGCAGGCAGGTGTGTGCACTTGAGTGCTGACCCATTTACATGTGTGAGAGGGACAAGCAAATTGCCTGTGGGATGTAGGCCTACAACTGGAACCAAGCAGCCAGGCAGAACCACAGGTAAGGAGAGAGGAAGGCAGTTCATTATTAGAGCAGGATCATGAGCATCTTGCCCTGCTCCCTTCTGCCCGATCGGCCACGATCGGCCAAGACCTCTCTATTAGGGTGGAGGGTGAACATTTCTTGGACCTCAGAAACTGAGGGATGCAGCGCCGATATGTCCTCCAAGGGCCTAGAGGACCTGGTGCCCAATCATGCCTGGTGTTTTTCAGCTTACCCGACCAATCTGGTTGCAAGGCGGATTTTAACAGTACTGCTGAAAAGGGACTCCCAGACAGCCGTGAGGCCATCATTTGCATAGGCCCTCCCCTTCTCTTTCTCTTGCTTCCCACAAAGCAACGCATCGCTGGCAGCAGTATAGATTTGGGGGTTGTGAAGAATAATGACAGGGAGGCTGAAGAAGGGAAAGAAAAGTCCCAGAAGTCCTGCAGGCTTCCTTGCTAAATGCAGCTGGCCATAGAGTGCACCTTCATTACTGCGAGGTAAATACATTAAAAATGTTGAGGAGAGACAAATTGAAAAATAGATATTAGGAGGAAAGCACTGGAACCTGCTTTATTATTTCAATTAGTCTTGAAAACATAGAACATTTCTCTCCTGAAAGCTGGTAAAAATATGGAACGCTTCACGAATTTGCGTGTCATCCTTGCGCAGGGGCCATGCTAATCTTCTCTGTATCGTTCCAATTTTAGTATATGTGCCGCCGAAGCGAGCACACTTCATTGATGAACCTACAATGTTTATAAACTCTCTAAATCTACGGTCTCTAGACATAGGGTGGCCTGGCAGAGATGCTCGTATGGCCAGTAAGCATTCAAATCTGAGCCAATGGGCAAAAATGCATGAAGAGTAACAATCCATTATTCTTCACTGCATTTGTGGTCCAAGACTTCACCAATTGGAAGTATGTAGATTATGCCAGGGTTGCAAAGGCTCATGGTTCAGGCTACTGACAAGGAACATTGTGACATCATGCTGCCTGTGGAACAGTGATATTAAAGGTGAGACAGCTGCACAGTAGGTTAGGTGAAGGGCTCTGAGAGGTGAAAGGCAGCATGCTTGGGTCCCTGGACAAGGTGAGCCTATGACAAGGTGTCTGAATTTTCGCCTGTATTGTAATATTAAACACTTTATTGTTGTACCCGCCTGCTGATTAAGGAGTCCTCAAGATCAGCTCCACACAGACGTGGAACTGATGATGTTAATGCAGAATATTTAAGAAACTGAGGCTGATCTAAAACATTTCCTTGGACCTAGGACCATTTCCCCTGACTTTTAGGTCCTTCGTCCTCCTAAAGTCCTTTGTATAAGTTAGGAACACCTGACAGAACAGAATTTCAGGAGGTCAGGTGGGTTTACTTGTGTCTTCTGGTTGTGAGCAGTAAACGTGGCTAAAAAGGTTGATGGAATGGTGTTTTAAAACACACACACACACACACACACACACACACACACAACTTCTGGTCCTCTTAAGGACAAAAGTATGGGTAATCCTACATGGGGCCAGTGGCGCAATGGATAACGCGTCTGACTACGGATCAGAAGATTGTAGGTTCGACTCCTATCTGGCTCGAAAGGGTCATAGGTCCCTGTTTTATGGTATTCCTGTGGAATTCTTATTTACCTCAGACTTGTTGTAGGTTCAATCTTCTCGAGCAGGACTCATCCAGCAGTCGTTCCATGGTAGGGCTGCAGTAATAGGACCACGGCTAGTTAAAAGTTTCCCATTTGCTGCTGGATTCTATGTGAAGGCCGTCATGTGGTGTGCTGCTTTTGTATTTCAACATGGGTCTCTGAGTCTCTAAACTAGGAAAAAATCTTGTTGAGAAAAGTGTGTGTGAGAGGGTCTGTGGGTGCAGGCAGGTGTGTGCACTTGAGTGCTGACCCATTTACATGTGTGAGAGGGACAAGCAAATTGCCTGTGGGATGTAGGCCTACAACTGGAACCAAGCAGCCAGGCAGAACCACAGGTAAGGAGAGAGGAAGGCAGTTCATTATTAGAGCAGGATCATGAGCATCTTGCCCTGCTCCCTTCTGCCCCGATCGGCCACGATCGGCCAAGACCTCTCTATTAGGGTGGAGGGTGAACATTTCTTGGACCTCAGAAACTGAGGGATGCAGCGCCGATATGTCCTCCAAGGGCCTAGAGGACCTGGTGCCCAATCATGCCTGGTGTTTTTCAGCTTACCCGACCAATCTGGTTGCAAGGCGGATTTTAACAGTACTGCTGAAAAGGGACTCCCAGACAGCCCTGAGGCCATCATTTGCATAGGCCCTCCCCTTCTCTTTCTCTTGCTTCCCACAAAGCAACGCATCGCTGGCAGCAGTATAGATTTGGGGGTTGTGAAGAATAATGACAGGGAGGCTGAAGAAGGGAAAGAAAAGTCCCAGAAGTCCTGCAGGCTTCCTTGCTAAATGCAGCTGGCCATAGAGTGCACCTTCATTACTGCGAGGTAAATACATTAAAAATGTTGAGGAGAGACAAATTGAAAAATAGATATTAGGAGGAAAGCACTGGAACCTGCTTTATTATTTCAATTAGTCTTGAAAACATAGAACATTTCTCTCCTGAAAGCTGGTAAAAATATGGAACGCTTCACGAATTTGCGTGTCATCCTTGCGCAGGGGCCATGCTAATCTTCTCTGTATCGTTCCAATTTTAGTATATGTGCCGCCGAAGCGAGCACACTTCATTGATGAACCTACAATGTTTATAAACTCTCTAAATCTACGGTCTCTAGACATAGGGTGGCCTGGCAGAGATGCTCGTATGGCCAGTAAGCATTCAAATCTGAGCCAATGGGCAAAAATGCATGAAGAGTAACAATCCATTATTCTTCACTGCATTTGTGGTCCAAGACTTCACCAATTGGAAGTATGTAGATTATGCCAGGGTTGCAAAGGCTCATGGTTCAGGCTACTGACAAGGAACATTGTGACATCATGCTGCCTGTGGAACAGTGATATTAAAGGTGAGACAGCTGCACAGTAGGTTAGGTGAAGGGCTCTGAGAGGTGAAAGGCAGCATGCTTGGGTCCCTGGACAAGGTGAGCCTATGACAAGGTGTCTGAATTTTCGCCTGTATTGTAATATTAAACACTTTATTGTTGTACCCGCCTGCTGATTAAGGAGTCCTCAAGATCAGCTCCACACAGACGTGGAACTGATGATGTTAATGCAGAATATTTAAGAAACTGAGGCTGATCTAAAACATTTCCTTGGACCTAGGACCATTTCCCCTGACTTTTAGGTCCTTCGTCCTCCTAAAGTCCTTTGTATAAGTTAGGAACACCTGACAGAACAGAATTTCAGGAGGTCAGGTGGGTTTACTTGTGTCTTCTGGTTGTGAGCAGTAAACGTGGCTAAAAAGGTTGATGGAATGGTGTTTTAAAACACACACACACACACACACACACAACTTCTGGTCCTCTTAAGGACAAAAGTATGGGTAATCCTACATGGGGCCAGTGGCGCAATGGATAACGCGTCTGACTACGGATCAGAAGATTGTAGGTTCGACTCCTATCTGGCTCGAAAGGGTCATAGGTCCCTGTTTTATGGTATTCCTGTGGAATTCTTATTTACCTCAGACTTGTTGTAGGTTCAATCTTCTCGAGCAGGACTCATCCAGCAGTCGTTCCATGGTAGGGCTGCAGTAATAGGACCACGGCTAGTTAAAAGTTTCCCATTTGCTGCTGGATTCTATGTGAAGGCCGTCATGTGGTGTGCTGCTTTTGTATTTCAACATGGGTCTCTGAGTCTCTAAACTAGGAAAAAATCTTGTTGAGAAAAGTGTGTGTGAGAGGGTCTGTGGGTGCAGGCAGGTGTGTGCACTTGAGTGCTGACCCATTTACATGTGTGAGAGGGACAAGCAAATTGCCTGTGGGATGTAGGCCTACAACTGGAACCAAGCAGCCAGGCAGAACCACAGGTAAGGAGAGAGGAAGGCAGTTCATTATTAGAGCAGGATCATGAGCATCTTGCCCTGCTCCCTTCTGCCCGATCGGCCACGATCGGCCAAGACCTCTCTATTAGGGTGGAGGGTGAACATTTCTTGGACCTCAGAAACTGAGGGATGCAGCGCCGATATGTCCTCCAAGGGCCTAGAGGACCTGGTGCCCAATCATGCCTGGTGTTTTTCAGCTTACCCGACCAATCTGGTTGCAAGGCGGATTTTAACAGTACTGCTGAAAAGGGACTCCCAGACAGCCCTGAGGCCATCATTTGCATAGGCCCTCCCCTTCTCTTTCTCTTGCTTCCCACAAAGCAACGCATCGCTGGCAGCAGTATAGATTTGGGGGTTGTGAAGAATAATGACAGGGAGGCTGAAGAAGGGAAAGAAAAGTCCCAGAAGTCCTGCAGGCTTCCTTGCTAAATGCAGCTGGCCATAGAGTGCACCTTCATTACTGCGAGGTAAATACATTAAAAATGTTGAGGAGAGACAAATTGAAAAATAGATATTAGGAGGAAAGCACTGGAACCTGCTTTATTATTTCAATTAGTCTTGAAAACATAGAACATTTCTCTCCTGAAAGCTGGTAAAAATATGGAACGCTTCACGAATTTGCGTGTCATCCTTGCGCAGGGGCCATGCTAATCTTCTCTGTATCGTTCCAATTTTAGTATATGTGCCGCCGAAGCGAGCACACTTCATTGATGAACCTACAATGTTTATAAACTCTCTAAATCTACGGTCTCTAGACATAGGGTGGCCTGGCAGAGATGCTCGTATGGCCAGTAAGCATTCAAATCTGAGCCAATGGGCAAAAATGCATGAAGAGTAACAATCCATTATTCTTCACTGCATTTGTGGTCCAAGACTTCACCAATTGGAAGTATGTAGATTATGCCAGGGTTGCAAAGGCTCATGGTTCAGGCTACTGACAAGGAACATTGTGACATCATGCTGCCTGTGGAACAGTGATATTAAAGGTGAGACAGCTGCACAGTAGGTTAGGTGAAGGGCTCTGAGAGGTGAAAGGCAGCATGCTTGGGTCCCTGGACAAGGTGAGCCTATGACAAGGTGTCTGAATTTTCGCCTGTATTGTAATATTAAACACTTTATTGTTGTACCCGCCTGCTGATTAAGGAGTCCTCAAGATCAGCTCCACACAGACGTGGAACTGATGATGTTAATGCAGAATATTTAAGAAACTGAGGCTGATCTAAAACATTTCCTTGGACCTAGGACCATTTCCCCTGACTTTTAGGTCCTTCGTCCTCCTAAAGTCCTTTGTATAAGTTAGGAACACCTGACAGAACAGAATTTCAGGAGGTCAGGTGGGTTTACTTGTGTCTTCTGGTTGTGAGCAGTAAACGTGGCTAAAAAGGTTGATGGAATGGTGTTTTAAAACACACACACACACACACACACACAACTTCTGGTCCTCTTAAGGACAAAAGTATGGGTAATCCTACATGGGGCCAGTGGCGCAATGGATAACGCGTCTGACTACGGATCAGAAGATTGTAGGTTCGACTCCTATCTGGCTCGAAAGGGTCATAGGTCCCTGTTTTATGGTATTCCTGTGGAATTCTTATTTACCTCAGACTTGTTGTAGGTTCAATCTTCTCGAGCAGGACTCATCCAGCAGTCGTTCCATGGTAGGGCTGCAGTAATAGGACCACGGCTAGTTAAAAGTTTCCCATTTGCTGCTGGATTCTATGTGAAGGCCGTCATGTGGTGTGCTGCTTTTGTATTTCAACATGGGTCTCTGAGTCTCTAAACTAGGAAAAAATCTTGTTGAGAAAAGTGTGTGTGAGAGGGTCTGTGGGTGCAGGCAGGTGTGTGCACTTGAGTGCTGACCCATTTACATGTGTGAGAGGGACAAGCAAATTGCCTGTGGGATGTAGGCCTACAACTGGAACCAAGCAGCCAGGCAGAACCACAGGTAAGGAGAGAGGAAGGCAGTTCATTATTAGAGCAGGATCATGAGCATCTTGCCCTGCTCCCTTCTGCCCGATCGGCCACGATCGGCCAAGACCTCTCTATTAGGGTGGAGGGTGAACATTTCTTGGACCTCAGAAACTGAGGGATGCAGCGCCGATATGTCCTCCAAGGGCCTAGAGGACCTGGTGCCCAATCATGCCTGGTGTTTTTCAGCTTACCCGACCAATCTGGTTGCAAGGCGGATTTTAACAGTACTGCTGAAAAGGGACTCCCAGACAGCCCTGAGGCCATCATTTGCATAGGCCCTCCCCTTCTCTTTTCTCTTGCTTCCCACAAAGCAACGCATCGCTGGCAGCAGTATAGATTTGGGGGTTGTGAAGAATAATGACAGGGAGGCTGAAGAAGGGAAAGAAAAGTCCCAGAAGTCCTGCAGGCTTCCTTGCTAAATGCAGCTGGCCATAGAGTGCACCTTCATTACTGCGAGGTAAATACATTAAAAATGTTGAGGAGAGACAAATTGAAAAATAGATATTAGGAGGAAAGCACTGGAACCTGCTTTATTATTTCAATTAGTCTTGAAAACATAGAACATTTCTCTCCTGAAAGCTGGTAAAAATATGGAACGCTTCACGAATTTGCGTGTCATCCTTGCGCAGGGGCCATGCTAATCTTCTCTGTATCGTTCCAATTTTAGTATATGTGCCGCCGAAGCGAGCACACTTCATTGATGAACCTACAATGTTTATAAACTCTCTAAATCTACGGTCTCTAGACATAGGGTGGCCTGGCAGAGATGCTCGTATGGCCAGTAAGCATTCAAATCTGAGCCAATGGGCAAAAATGCATGAAGAGTAACAATCCATTATTCTTCACTGCATTTGTGGTCCAAGACTTCACCAATTGGAAGTATGTAGATTATGCCAGGGTTGCAAAGGCTCATGGTTCAGGCTACTGACAAGGAACATTGTGACATCATGCTGCCTGTGGAACAGTGATATCAAAGGTGAGACAGCTGCACAGTAGGTTAGGTGAAGGGCTCTGAGAGGTGAAAGGCAGCATGCTTGGGTCCCTGGACAAGGTGAGCCTATGACAAGGTGTCTGAATTTTCGCCTGTATTGTAATATTAAACACTTTATTGTTGTACCCGCCTGCTGATTAAGGAGTCCTCAAGATCAGCTCCACACAGACGTGGAACTGATGATGTTAATGCAGAATATTTAAGAAACTGAGGCTGATCTAAAACATTTCCTTGGACCTAGGACCATTTCCCCTGACTTTTAGGTCCTTCGTCCTCCTAAAGTCCTTTGTATAAGTTAGGAACACCTGACAGAACAGAATTTCAGGAGGTCAGGTGGGTTTACTTGTGTCTTCTGGTTGTGAGCAGTAAACGTGGCTAAAAAGGTTGATGGAATGGTGTTTTAAAACACACACACACACACACACACAACTTCTGGTCCTCTTAAGGACAAAAGTATGGGTAATCCTACATGGGGCCAGTGGCGCAATGGATAACGCGTCTGACTACGGATCAGAAGATTGTAGGTTCGACTCCTATCTGGCTCGAAAGGGTCATAGGTCCCTGTTTTATGGTATTCCTGTGGAATTCTTATTTACCTCAGACTTGTTGTAGGTTCAATCTTCTCGAGCAGGACTCATCCAGCAGTCGTTCCATGGTAGGGCTGCAGTAATAGGACCACGGCTAGTTAAAAGTTTCCCATTTGCTGCTGGATTCTATGTGAAGGCCGTCATGTGGTGTGCTGCTTTTGTATTTCAACATGGGTCTCTGAGTCTCTAAACTAGGAAAAAATCTTGTTGAGAAAAGTGTGTGTGAGAGGGTCTGTGGGTGCAGGCAGGTGTGTGCACTTGAGTGCTGACCCATTTACATGTGTGAGAGGGACAAGCAAATTGCCTGTGGGATGTAGGCCTACAACTGGAACCAAGCAGCCAGGCAGAACCACAGGTAAGGAGAGAGGAAGGCAGTTCATTATTAGAGCAGGATCATGAGCATCTTGCCCTGCTCCCTTCTGCCCGATCGGCCACGATCGGCCAAGACCTCTCTATTAGGGTGGAGGGTGAACATTTCTTGGACCTCAGAAACTGAGGGATGCAGCGCCGATATGTCCTCCAAGGGCCTAGAGGACCTGGTGCCCAATCATGCCTGGTGTTTTTCAGCTTACCCGACCAATCTGGTTGCAAGGCGGATTTTAACAGTACTGCTGAAAAGGGACTCCCAGACAGCCGTGAGGCCATCATTTGCATAGGCCCTCCCCTTCTCTTTCTCTTGCTTCCCACAAAGCAACGCATCGCTGGCAGCAGTATAGATTTGGGGGTTGTGAAGAATAATGACAGGGAGGCTGAAGAAGGGAAAGAAAAGTCCCAGAAGTCCTGCAGGCTTCCTTGCTAAATGCAGCTGGCCATAGAGTGCACCTTCATTACTGCGAGGTAAATACATAAAAAATGTTGAGGAGAGACAAATTGAAAAATAGATATTAGGAGGAAAGCACTGGAACCTGCTTTATTATTACAATTAGTCTTGAAAACATAGAACATTTCTCTCCTGAAAGCTGGTAAAAATATGGAACGCTTCACGAATTTGCGTGTCATCCTTGCGCAGGGGCCATGCTAATCTTCTCTGTATCGTTCCAATTTTAGTATATGTGCCGCCGAAGCGAGCACACTTCATTGATGAACCTACAATGTTTATAAACTCTCTAAATCTACGGTCTCTAGACATAGGGTGGCCTGGCAGAGATGCTCGTATGGCCAGCAAGCATTCAAATCTGAGCCAATGGGCAAAAATGCATGAAGAGTAACAATCCATTATTCTTCACTGCATTTGTGGTCCAAGACTTCACCAATTGGAAGTATGTAGATTATGCCAGGGTTGCAAAGGCTCATGGTTCAGGCTACTGACAAGGAACATTGTGACATCATGCTGCCTGTGGAACAGTGATATTAAAGGTGAGACAGCTGCACAGTAGGTTAGGTGAAGGGCTCTGAGAGGTGAAAGGCAGCATGCTTGGGTCCCTGGACAAGGTGAGCCTATGACAAGGTGTCTGAATTTTCGCCTGTATTGTAATATTAAACACTTTATTGTTGTACCCGCCTGCTGATTAAGGAGTCCTCAAGATCAGCTCCACACAGACGTGGAACTGATGATGTTAATGCAGAATATTTAAGAAACTGAGGCTGATCTAAAACATTTCCTTGGACCTAGGACCATTTCCCCTGACTTTTAGGTCCTTCGTCCTCCTAAAGTCCTTTGTATAAGTTAGGAACACCTGACAGAACAGAATTTCAGGAGGTCAGGTGGGTTTACTTGTGTCTTCTGGTTGTGAGCAGTAAACGTGGCTAAAAAGGTTGATGGAATGGTGTTTTAAAACACACACACACACACACACACAACTTCTGGTCCTCTTAAGGACAAAAGTATGGGTAATCCTACATGGGGCCAGTGGCGCAATGGATAACGCGTCTGACTACGGATCAGAAGATTGTAGGTTCGACTCCTATCTGGCTCGAAAGGGTCATAGGTCCCTGTTTTATGGTATTCCTGTGGAATTCTTATTTACCTCAGACTTGTTGTAGGTTCAATCTTCTCGAGCAGGACTCATCCAGCAGTCGTTCCATGGTAGGGCTGCAGTAATAGGACCACGGCTAGTTAAAAGTTTCCCATTTGCTGCTGGATTCTATGTGAAGGCCGTCATGTGGTGTGCTGCTTTTGTATTTCAACATGGGTCTCTGAGTCTCTAAACTAGGAAAAAATCTTGTTGAGAAAAGTGTGTGTGAGAGGGTCTGTGGGTGCAGGCAGGTGTGTGCACTTGAGTGCTGACCCATTTACATGTGTGAGAGGGACAAGCAAATTGCCTGTGGGATGTAGGCCTACAACTGGAACCAAGCAGCCAGGCAGAACCACAGGTAAGGAGAGAGGAAGGCAGTTCATTATTAGAGCAGGATCATGAGCATCTTGCCCTGCTCCCTTCTGCCCGATCGGCCACGATCGGCCAAGACCTCTCTATTAGGGTGGAGGGTGAACATTTCTTGGACCTCAGAAACTGAGGGATGCAGCGCCGATATGTCCTCCAAGGGCCTAGAGGACCTGGTGCCCAATCATGCCTGGTGTTTTTCAGCTTACCCGACCAATCTGGTTGCAAGGCGGATTTTAACAGTACTGCTGAAAAGGGACTCCCAGACAGCCGTGAGGCCATCATTTGCATAGGCCCTCCCCTTCTCTTTCTCTTGCTTCCCACAAAGCAACGCATCGCTGGCAGCAGTATAGATTTGGGGGTTGTGAAGAATAATGACAGGGAGGCTGAAGAAGGGAAAGAAAAGTCCCAGAAGTCCTGCAGGCTTCCTTGCTAAATGCAGCTGGCCATAGAGTGCACCTTCATTACTGCGAGGTAAATACATTAAAAATGTTGAGGAGAGACAAATTGAAAAATAGATATTAGGAGGAAAGCACTGGAACCTGCTTTATTATTTCAATTAGTCTTGAAAACATAGAACATTTCTCTCCTGAAAGCTGGTAAAAATATGGAACGCTTCACGAATTTGCGTGTCATCCTTGCGCAGGGGCCATGCTAATCTTCTCTGTATCGTTCCAATTTTAGTATATGTGCCGCCGAAGCGAGCACACTTCATTGATGAACCTACAATGTTTATAAACTCTCTAAATCTACGGTCTCTAGACATAGGGTGGCCTGGCAGAGATGCTCGTATGGCCAGTAAGCATTCAAATCTGAGCCAATGGGCAAAAATGCATGAAGAGTAACAATCCATTATTCTTCACTGCATTTGTGGTCCAAGACTTCACCAATTGGAAGTATGTAGATTATGCCAGGGTTGCAAAGGCTCATGGTTCAGGCTACTGACAAGGAACATTGTGACATCATGCTGCCTGTGGAACAGTGATATTAAAGGTGAGACAGCTGCACAGTAGGTTAGGTGAAGGGCTCTGAGAGGTGAAAGGCAGCATGCTTGGGTCCCTGGACAAGGTGAGCCTATGACAAGGTGTCTGAATTTTCGCCTGTATTGTAATATTAAACACTTTATTGTTGTACCCGCCTGCTGATTAAGGAGTCCTCAAGATCAGCTCCACACAGACGTGGAACTGATGATGTTAATGCAGAATATTTAAGAAACTGAGGCTGATCTAAAACATTTCCTTGGACCTAGGACCATTTCCCCTGACTTTTAGGTCCTTCGTCCTCCTAAAGTCCTTTGTATAAGTTAGGAACACCTGACAGAACAGAATTTCAGGAGGTCAGGTGGGTTTACTTGTGTCTTCTGGTTGTGAGCAGTAAACGTGGCTAAAAAGGTTGATGGAATGGTGTTTTAAAACACACACACACACACACACACACAACTTCTGGTCCTCTTAAGGACAAAAGTATGGGTAATCCTACATGGGGCCAGTGGCGCAATGGATAACGCGTCTGACTACGGATCAGAAGATTGTAGGTTCGACTCCTATCTGGCTCGAAAGGGTCATAGGTCCCTGTTTTATGGTATTCCTGTGGAATTCTTATTTACCTCAGACTTGTTGTAGGTTCAATCTTCTCGAGCAGGACTCATCCAGCAGTCGTTCCATGGTAGGGCTGCAGTAATAGGACCACGGCTAGTTAAAAGTTTCCCATTTGCTGCTGGATTCTATGTGAAGGCCGTCATGTGGTGTGCTGCTTTTGTATTTCAACATGGGTCTCTGAGTCTCTAAACTAGGAAAAAATCTTGTTGAGAAAAGTGTGTGTGAGAGGGTCTGTGGGTGCAGGCAGGTGTGTGCACTTGAGTGCTGACCCATTTACATGTGTGAGAGGGACAAGCAAATTGCCTGTGGGATGTAGGCCTACAACTGGAACCAAGCAGCCAGGCAGAACCACAGGTAAGGAGAGAGGAAGGCAGTTCATTATTAGAGCAGGATCATGAGCATCTTGCCCTGCTCCCTTCTGCCCCGATCGGCCACGATCGGCCAAGACCTCTCTATTAGGGTGGAGGGTGAACATTTCTTGGACCTCAGAAACTGAGGGATGCAGCGCCGATATGTCCTCCAAGGGCCTAGAGGACCTGGTGCCCAATCATGCCTGGTGTTTTTCAGCTTACCCGACCAATCTGGTTGCAAGGCGGATTTTAACAGTACTGCTGAAAAGGGACTCCCAGACAGCCCTGAGGCCATCATTTGCATAGGCCCTCCCCTTCTCTTTCTCTTGCTTCCCACAAAGCAACGCATCGCTGGCAGCAGTATAGATTTGGGGGTTGTGAAGAATAATGACAGGGAGGCTGAAGAAGGGAAAGAAAAGTCCCAGAAGTCCTGCAGGCTTCCTTGCTAAATGCAGCTGGCCATAGAGTGCACCTTCATTACTGCGAGGTAAATACATTAAAAATGTTGAGGAGAGACAAATTGAAAAATAGATATTAGGAGGAAAGCACTGGAACCTGCTTTATTATTTCAATTAGTCTTGAAAACATAGAACATTTCTCTCCTGAAAGCTGGTAAAAATATGGAACGCTTCACGAATTTGCGTGTCATCCTTGCGCAGGGGCCATGCTAATCTTCTCTGTATCGTTCCAATTTTAGTATATGTGCCGCCGAAGCGAGCACACTTCATTGATGAACCTACAATGTTTATAAACTCTCTAAATCTACGGTCTCTAGACATAGGGTGGCCTGGCAGAGATGCTCGTATGGCCAGTAAGCATTCAAATCTGAGCCAATGGGCAAAAATGCATGAAGAGTAACAATCCATTATTCTTCACTGCATTTGTGGTCCAAGACTTCACCAATTGGAAGTATGTAGATTATGCCAGGGTTGCAAAGGCTCATGGTTCAGGCTACTGACAAGGAACATTGTGACATCATGCTGCCTGTGGAACAGTGATATTAAAGGTGAGACAGCTGCACAGTAGGTTAGGTGAAGGGCTCTGAGAGGTGAAAGGCAGCATGCTTGGGTCCCTGGACAAGGTGAGCCTATGACAAGGTGTCTGAATTTTCGCCTGTATTGTAATATTAAACACTTTATTGTTGTACCCGCCTGCTGATTAAGGAGTCCTCAAGATCAGCTCCACACAGACGTGGAACTGATGATGTTAATGCAGAATATTTAAGAAACTGAGGCTGATCTAAAACATTTCCTTGGACCTAGGACCATTTCCCCTGACTTTTAGGTCCTTCGTCCTCCTAAAGTCCTTTGTATAAGTTAGGAACACCTGACAGAACAGAATTTCAGGAGGTCAGGTGGGTTTACTTGTGTCTTCTGGTTGTGAGCAGTAAACGTGGCTAAAAAGGTTGATGGAATGGTGTTTTAAAACACACACACACACACACACACACAACTTCTGGTCCTCTTAAGGACAAAAGTATGGGTAATCCTACATGGGGCCAGTGGCGCAATGGATAACGCGTCTGACTACGGATCAGAAGATTGTAGGTTCGACTCCTATCTGGCTCGAAAGGGTCATAGGTCCCTGTTTTATGGTATTCCTGTGGAATTCTTATTTACCTCAGACTTGTTGTAGGTTCAATCTTCTCGAGCAGGACTCATCCAGCAGTCGTTCCATGGTAGGGCTGCAGTAATAGGACCACGGCTAGTTAAAAGTTTCCCATTTGCTGCTGGATTCTATGTGAAGGCCGTCATGTGGTGTGCTGCTTTTGTATTTCAACATGGGTCTCTGAGTCTCTAAACTAGGAAAAAATCTTGTTGAGAAAAGTGTGTGTGAGAGGGTCTGTGGGTGCAGGCAGGTGTGTGCACTTGAGTGCTGACCCATTTACATGTGTGAGAGGGACAAGCAAATTGCCTGTGGGATGTAGGCCTACAACTGGAACCAAGCAGCCAGGCAGAACCACAGGTAAGGAGAGAGGAAGGCAGTTCATTATTAGAGCAGGATCATGAGCATCTTGCCCTGCTCCCTTCTGCCCGATCGGCCACGATCGGCCAAGACCTCTCTATTAGGGTGGAGGGTGAACATTTCTTGGACCTCAGAAACTGAGGGATGCAGCGCCGATATGTCCTCCAAGGGCCTAGAGGACCTGGTGCCCAATCATGCCTGGTGTTTTTCAGCTTACCCGACCAATCTGGTTGCAAGGCGGATTTTAACAGTACTGCTGAAAAGGGACTCCCAGACAGCCCTGAGGCCATCATTTGCATAGGCCCTCCCCTTCTCTTTCTCTTGCTTCCCACAAAGCAACGCATCGCTGGCAGCAGTATAGATTTGGGGGTTGTGAAGAATAATGACAGGGAGGCTGAAGAAGGGAAAGAAAAGTCCCAGAAGTCCTGCAGGCTTCCTTGCTAAATGCAGCTGGCCATAGAGTGCACCTTCATTACTGCGAGGTAAATACATTAAAAATGTTGAGGAGAGACAAATTGAAAAATAGATATTAGGAGGAAAGCACTGGAACCTGCTTTATTATTTCAATTAGTCTTGAAAACATAGAACATTTCTCTCCTGAAAGCTGGTAAAAATATGGAACGCTTCACGAATTTGCGTGTCATCCTTGCGCAGGGGCCATGCTAATCTTCTCTGTATCGTTCCAATTTTAGTATATGTGCCGCCGAAGCGAGCACACTTCATTGATGAACCTACAATGTTTATAAACTCTCTAAATCTACGGTCTCTAGACATAGGGTGGCCTGGCAGAGATGCTCGTATGGCCAGTAAGCATTCAAATCTGAGCCAATGGGCAAAAATGCATGAAGAGTAACAATCCATTATTCTTCACTGCATTTGTGGTCCAAGACTTCACCAATTGGAAGTATGTAGATTATGCCAGGGTTGCAAAGGCTCATGGTTCAGGCTACTGACAAGGAACATTGTGACATCATGCTGCCTGTGGAACAGTGATATCAAAGGTGAGACAGCTGCACAGTAGGTTAGGTGAAGGGCTCTGAGAGGTGAAAGGCAGCATGCTTGGGTCCCTGGACAAGGTGAGCCTATGACAAGGTGTCTGAATTTTCGCCTGTATTGTAATATTAAACACTTTATTGTTGTACCCGCCTGCTGATTAAGGAGTCCTCAAGATCAGCTCCACACAGACGTGGAACTGATGATGTTAATGCAGAATATTTAAGAAACTGAGGCTGATCTAAAACATTTCCTTGGACCTAGGACCATTTCCCCTGACTTTTAGGTCCTTCGTCCTCCTAAAGTCCTTTGTATAAGTTAGGAACACCTGACAGAACAGAATTTCAGGAGGTCAGGTGGGTTTACTTGTGTCTTCTGGTTGTGAGCAGTAAACGTGGCTAAAAAGGTTGATGGAATGGTGTTTTAAAACACACACACACACACACACACAACTTCTGGTCCTCTTAAGGACAAAAGTATGGGTAATCCTACATGGGGCCAGTGGCGCAATGGATAACGCGTCTGACTACGGATCAGAAGATTGTAGGTTCGACTCCTATCTGGCTCGAAAGGGTCATAGGTCCCTGTTTTATGGTATTCCTGTGGAATTCTTATTTACCTCAGACTTGTTGTAGGTTCAATCTTCTCGAGCAGGACTCATCCAGCAGTCGTTCCATGGTAGGGCTGCAGTAATAGGACCACGGCTAGTTAAAAGTTTCCCATTTGCTGCTGGATTCTATGTGAAGGCCGTCATGTGGTGTGCTGCTTTTGTATTTCAACATGGGTCTCTGAGTCTCTAAACTAGGAAAAAATCTTGTTGAGAAAAGTGTGTGTGAGAGGGTCTGTGGGTGCAGGCAGGTGTGTGCACTTGAGTGCTGACCCATTTACATGTGTGAGAGGGACAAGCAAATTGCCTGTGGGATGTAGGCCTACAACTGGAACCAAGCAGCCAGGCAGAACCACAGGTAAGGAGAGAGGAAGGCAGTTCATTATTAGAGCAGGATCATGAGCATCTTGCCCTGCTCCCTTCTGCCCGATCGGCCACGATCGGCCAAGACCTCTCTATTAGGGTGGAGGGTGAACATTTCTTGGACCTCAGAAACTGAGGGATGCAGCGCCGATATGTCCTCCAAGGGCCTAGAGGACCTGGTGCCCAATCATGCCTGGTGTTTTTCAGCTTACCCGACCAATCTGGTTGCAAGGCGGATTTTAACAGTACTGCTGAAAAGGGACTCCCAGACAGCCGTGAGGCCATCATTTGCATAGGCCCTCCCCTTCTCTTTCTCTTGCTTCCCACAAAGCAACGCATCGCTGGCAGCAGTATAGATTTGGGGGTTGTGAAGAATAATGACAGGGAGGCTGAAGAAGGGAAAGAAAAGTCCCAGAAGTCCTGCAGGCTTCCTTGCTAAATGCAGCTGGCCATAGAGTGCACCTTCATTACTGCGAGGTAAATACATTAAAAATGTTGAGGAGAGACAAATTGAAAAATAGATATTAGGAGGAAAGCACTGGAACCTGCTTTATTATTTCAATTAGTCTTGAAAACATAGAACATTTCTCTCCTGAAAGCTGGTAAAAATATGGAACGCTTCACGAATTTGCGTGTCATCCTTGCGCAGGGGCCATGCTAATCTTCTCTGTATCGTTCCAATTTTAGTATATGTGCCGCCGAAGCGAGCACACTTCATTGATGAACCTACAATGTTTATAAACTCTCTAAATCTACGGTCTCTAGACATAGGGTGGCCTGGCAGAGATGCTCGTATGGCCAGTAAGCATTCAAATCTGAGCCAATGGGCAAAAATGCATGAAGAGTAACAATCCATTATTCTTCACTGCATTTGTGGTCCAAGACTTCACCAATTGGAAGTATGTAGATTATGCCAGGGTTGCAAAGGCTCATGGTTCAGGCTACTGACAAGGAACATTGTGACATCATGCTGCCTGTGGAACAGTGATATTAAAGGTGAGACAGCTGCACAGTAGGTTAGGTGAAGGGCTCTGAGAGGTGAAAGGCAGCATGCTTGGGTCCCTGGACAAGGTGAGCCTATGACAAGGTGTCTGAATTTTCGCCTGTATTGTAATATTAAACACTTTATTGTTGTACCCGCCTGCTGATTAAGGAGTCCTCAAGATCAGCTCCACACAGACGTGGAACTGATGATGTTAATGCAGAATATTTAAGAAACTGAGGCTGATCTAAAACATTTCCTTGGACCTAGGACCATTTCCCCTGACTTTTAGGTCCTTCGTCCTCCTAAAGTCCTTTGTATAAGTTAGGAACACCTGACAGAACAGAATTTCAGGAGGTCAGGTGGGTTTACTTGTGTCTTCTGGTTGTGAGCAGTAAACGTGGCTAAAAAGGTTGATGGAATGGTGTTTTAAAACACACACACACACACACACACACACACAACTTCTGGTCCTCTTAAGGACAAAAGTATGGGTAATCCTACATGGGGCCAGTGGCGCAATGGATAACGCGTCTGACTACGGATCAGAAGATTGTAGGTTCGACTCCTATCTGGCTCGAAAGGGTCATAGGTCCCTGTTTTATGGTATTCCTGTGGAATTCTTATTTACCTCAGACTTGTTGTAGGTTCAATATTCTCGAGCAGGACTCATCCAGCAGTCGTTCCATGGTAGGGCTGCAGTAATAGGACCACGGCTAGTTAAAAGTTTCCCATTTGCTGCTGGATTCTATGTGAAGGCCGTCATGTGGTGTGCTGCTTTTGTATTTCAACATGGGTCTCTGAGTCTCTAAACTAGGAAAAAATCTTGTTGAGAAAAGTGTGTGTGAGAGGGTCTGTGGGTGCAGGCAGGTGTGTGCACTTGAGTGCTGACCCATTTACATGTGTGAGAGGGACAAGCAAATTGCCTGTGGGATGTAGGCCTACAACTGGAACCAAGCAGCCAGGCAGAACCACAGGTAAGGAGAGAGGAAGGCAGTTCATTATTAGAGCAGGATCATGAGCATCTTGCCCTGCTCCCTTCTGCCCCGATCGGCCACGATCGGCCAAGACCTCTCTATTAGGGTGGAGGGTGAACATTTCTTGGACCTCAGAAACTGAGGGATGCAGCGCCGATATGTCCTCCAAGGGCCTAGAGGACCTGGTGCCCAATCATGCCTGGTGTTTTTCAGCTTACCCGACCAATCTGGTTGCAAGGCGGATTTTAACAGTACTGCTGAAAAGGGACTCCCAGACAGCCCTGAGGCCATCATTTGCATAGGCCCTCCCCTTCTCTTTCTCTTGCTTCCCACAAAGCAACGCATCGCTGGCAGCAGTATAGATTTGGGGGTTGTGAAGAATAATGACAGGGAGGCTGAAGAAGGGAAAGAAAAGTCCCAGAAGTCCTGCAGGCTTCCTTGCTAAATGCAGCTGGCCATAGAGTGCACCTTCATTACTGCGAGGTAAATACATTAAAAATGTTGAGGAGAGACAAATTGAAAAATAGATATTAGGAGGAAAGCACTGGAACCTGCTTTATTATTTCAATTAGTCTTGAAAACATAGAACATTTCTCTCCTGAAAGCTGGTAAAAATATGGAACGCTTCACGAATTTGCGTGTCATCCTTGCGCAGGGGCCATGCTAATCTTCTCTGTATCGTTCCAATTTTAGTATATGTGCCGCCGAAGCGAGCACACTTCATTGATGAACCTACAATGTTTATAAACTCTCTAAATCTACGGTCTCTAGACATAGGGTGGCCTGGCAGAGATGCTCGTATGGCCAGTAAGCATTCAAATCCGAGCCAATGGGCAAAAATGCATGAAGAGTAACAATCCATTATTCTTCACTGCATTTGTGGTCCAGGACTTCACCAATTGGAAGTATGTAGATTATGCCAGGGTTGCAAAGGCTCATGGTTCAGGCTACTGACAAGGAACATTGTGACATCATGCTGCCTGTGGAACAGTGATATTAAAGGTGAGACAGCTGCACAGTAGGTTAGGTGAAGGGCTCTGAGAGGTGAAAGGCAGCATGCTTGGGTCCCTGGACAAGGTGAGCCTATGACAAGGTGTCTGAATTTTCGCCTGTATTGTAATATTAAACACTTTATTGTTGTACCCGCCTGCTGATTAAGGAGTCCTCAAGATCAGCTCCACACAGACGTGGAACTGATGATGTTAATGCAGAATATTTAAGAAACTGAGGCTGATCTAAAACATTTCCTTGGACCTAGGACCATTTCCCCTGACTTTTAGGTCCTTCGTCCTCCTAAAGTCCTTTGTATAAGTTAGGAACACCTGACAGAACAGAATTTCAGGAGGTCAGGTGGGTTTACTTGTGTCTTCTGGTTGTGAGCAGTAAACGTGGCTAAAAAGGTTGATGGAATGGTGTTTTAAAACACACACACACACACACACACAACTTCTGGTCCTCTTAAGGACAAAAGTATGGGTAATCCTACATGGGGCCAGTGGCGCAATGGATAACGCGTCTGACTACGGATCAGAAGATTGTAGGTTCGACTCCTATCTGGCTCGAAAGGGTCATAGGTCCCTGTTTTATGGTATTCCTGTGGAATTCTTATTTACCTCAGACTTGTTGTAGGTTCAATATTCTCGAGCAGGACTCATCCAGCAGTCGTTCCATGGTAGGGCTGCAGTAATAGGACCACGGCTAGTTAAAAGTTTCCCATTTGCTGCTGGATTCTATGTGAAGGCCGTCATGTGGTGTGCTGCTTTTGTATTTCAACATGGGTCTCTGAGTCTCTAAACTAGGAAAAAATCTTGTTGAGAAAAGTGTGTGTGAGAGGGTCTGTGGGTGCAGGCAGGTGTGTGCACTTGAGTGCTGACCCATTTACATGTGTGAGAGGGACAAGCAAATTGCCTGTGGGATGTAGGCCTACAACTGGAACCAAGCAGCCAGGCAGAACCACAGGTAAGGAGAGAGGAAGGCAGTTCATTATTAGAGCAGGATCATGAGCATCTTGCCCTGCTCCCTTCTGCCCGATCGGCCACGATCGGCCAAGACCTCTCTATTAGGGTGGAGGGTGAACATTTCTTGGACCTCAGAAACTGAGGGATGCAGCGCCGATATGTCCTCCAAGGGCCTAGAGGACCTGGTGCCCAATCATGCCTGGTGTTTTTCAGCTTACCCGACCAATCTGGTTGCAAGGCGGATTTTAACAGTACTGCTGAAAAGGGACTCCCAGACAGCCCTGAGGCCATCATTTGCATAGGCCCTCCCCTTCTCTTTCTCTTGCTTCCCACAAAGCAACGCATCGCTGGCAGCAGTATAGATTTGGGGGTTGTGAAGAATAATGACAGGGAGGCTGAAGAAGGGAAAGAAAAGTCCCAGAAGTCCTGCAGGCTTCCTTGCTAAATGCAGCTGGCCATAGAGTGCACCTTCATTACTGCGAGGTAAATACATAAAAAATGTTGAGGAGAGACAAATTGAAAAATAGATATTAGGAGGAAAGCACTGGAACCTGCTTTATTATTACAATTAGTCTTGAAAACATAGAACATTTCTCTCCTGAAAGCTGGTAAAAATATGGAACGCTTCACGAATTTGCGTGTCATCCTTGCGCAGGGGCCATGCTAATCTTCTCTGTATCGTTCCAATTTTAGTATATGTGCCGCCGAAGCGAGCACACTTCATTGATGAACCTACAATGTTTATAAACTCTCTAAATCTACGGTCTCTAGACATAGGGTGGCCTGGCAGAGATGCTCGTATGGCCAGCAAGCATTCAAATCTGAGCCAATGGGCAAAAATGCATGAAGAGTAACAATCCATTATTCTTCACTGCATTTGTGGTCCAAGACTTCACCAATTGGAAGTATGTAGATTATGCCAGGGTTGCAAAGGCTCATGGTTCAGGCTACTGACAAGGAACATTGTGACATCATGCTGCCTGTGGAACAGTGATATTAAAGGTGAGACAGCTGCACAGTAGGTTAGGTGAAGGGCTCTGAGAGGTGAAAGGCAGCATGCTTGGGTCCCTGGACAAGGTGAGCCTATGACAAGGTGTCTGAATTTTCGCCTGTATTGTAATATTAAACACTTTATTGTTGTACCCGCCTGCTGATTAAGGAGTCCTCAAGATCAGCTCCACACAGACGTGGAACTGATGATGTTAATGCAGAATATTTAAGAAACTGAGGCTGATCTAAAACATTTCCTTGGACCTAGGACCATTTCCCCTGACTTTTAGGTCCTTCGTCCTCCTAAAGTCCTTTGTATAAGTTAGGAACACCTGACAGAACAGAATTTCAGGAGGTCAGGTGGGTTTACTTGTGTCTTCTGGTTGTGAGCAGTAAACGTGGCTAAAAAGGTTGATGGAATGGTGTTTTAAAACACACACACACACACACACACAACTTCTGGTCCTCTTAAGGACAAAAGTATGGGTAATCCTACATGGGGCCAGTGGCGCAATGGATAACGCGTCTGACTACGGATCAGAAGATTGTAGGTTCGACTCCTATCTGGCTCGAAAGGGTCATAGGTCCCTGTTTTATGGTATTCCTGTGGAATTCTTATTTACCTCAGACTTGTTGTAGGTTCAATCTTCTCGAGCAGGACTCATCCAGCAGTCGTTCCATGGTAGGGCTGCAGTAATAGGACCACGGCTAGTTAAAAGTTTCCCATTTGCTGCTGGATTCTATGTGAAGGCCGTCATGTGGTGTGCTGCTTTTGTATTTCAACATGGGTCTCTGAGTCTCTAAACTAGGAAAAAATCTTGTTGAGAAAAGTGTGTGTGAGAGGGTCTGTGGGTGCAGGCAGGTGTGTGCACTTGAGTGCTGACCCATTTACATGTGTGAGAGGGACAAGCAAATTGCCTGTGGGATGTAGGCCTACAACTGGAACCAAGCAGCCAGGCAGAACCACAGGTAAGGAGAGAGGAAGGCAGTTCATTATTAGAGCAGGATCATGAGCATCTTGCCCTGCTCCCTTCTGCCCGATCGGCCACGATCGGCCAAGACCTCTCTATTAGGGTGGAGGGTGAACATTTCTTGGACCTCAGAAACTGAGGGATGCAGCGCCGATATGTCCTCCAAGGGCCTAGAGGACCTGGTGCCCAATCATGCCTGGTGTTTTTCAGCTTACCCGACCAATCTGGTTGCAAGGCGGATTTTAACAGTACTGCTGAAAAGGGACTCCCAGACAGCCCTGAGGCCATCATTTGCATAGGCCCTCCCCTTCTCTTTCTCTTGCTTCCCACAAAGCAACGCATCGCTGGCAGCAGTATAGATTTGGGGGTTGTGAAGAATAATGACAGGGAGGCTGAAGAAGGGAAAGAAAAGTCCCAGAAGTCCTGCAGGCTTCCTTGCTAAATGCAGCTGGCCATAGAGTGCACCTTCATTACTGCGAGGTAAATACATTAAAAATGTTGAGGAGAGACAAATTGAAAAATAGATATTAGGAGGAAAGCACTGGAACCTGCTTTATTATTTCAATTAGTCTTGAAAACATAGAACATTTCTCTCCTGAAAGCTGGTAAAAATATGGAACGCTTCACGAATTTGCGTGTCATCCTTGCGCAGGGGCCATGCTAATCTTCTCTGTATCGTTCCAATTTTAGTATATGTGCCGCCGAAGCGAGCACACTTCATTGATGAACCTACAATGTTTATAAACTCTCTAAATCTACGGTCTCTAGACATAGGGTGGCCTGGCAGAGATGCTCGTATGGCCAGTAAGCATTCAAATCTGAGCCAATGGGCAAAAATGCATGAAGAGTAACAATCCATTATTCTTCACTGCATTTGTGGTCCAAGACTTCACCAATTGGAAGTATGTAGATTATGCCAGGGTTGCAAAGGCTCATGGTTCAGGCTACTGACAAGGAACATTGTGACATCATGCTGCCTGTGGAACAGTGATATTAAAGGTGAGACAGCTGCACAGTAGGTTAGGTGAAGGGCTCTGAGAGGTGAAAGGCAGCATGCTTGGGTCCCTGGACAAGGTGAGCCTATGACAAGGTGTCTGAATTTTCGCCTGTATTGTAATATTAAACACTTTATTGTTGTACCCGCCTGCTGATTAAGGAGTCCTCAAGATCAGCTCCACACAGACGTGGAACTGATGATGTTAATGCAGAATATTTAAGAAACTGAGGCTGATCTAAAACATTTCCTTGGACCTAGGACCATTTCCCCTGACTTTTAGGTCCTTCGTCCTCCTAAAGTCCTTTGTATAAGTTAGGAACACCTGACAGAACAGAATTTCAGGAGGTCAGGTGGGTTTACTTGTGTCTTCTGGTTGTGAGCAGTAAACGTGGCTAAAAAGGTTGATGGAATGGTGTTTTAAAACACACACACACACACACACACAACTTCTGGTCCTCTTAAGGACAAAAGTATGGGTAATCCTACATGGGGCCAGTGGCGCAATGGATAACGCGTCTGACTACGGATCAGAAGATTGTAGGTTCGACTCCTATCTGGCTCGAAAGGGTCATAGGTCCCTGTTTTATGGTATTCCTGTGGAATTCTTATTTACCTCAGACTTGTTGTAGGTTCAATCTTCTCGAGCAGGACTCATCCAGCAGTCGTTCCATGGTAGGGCTGCAGTAATAGGACCACGGCTAGTTAAAAGTTTCCCATTTGCTGCTGGATTCTATGTGAAGGCCGTCATGTGGTGTGCTGCTTTTGTATTTCAACATGGGTCTCTGAGTCTCTAAACTAGGAAAAAATCTTGTTGAGAAAAGTGTGTGTGAGAGGGTCTGTGGGTGCAGGCAGGTGTGTGCACTTGAGTGCTGACCCATTTACATGTGTGAGAGGGACAAGCAAATTGCCTGTGGGATGTAGGCCTACAACTGGAACCAAGCAGCCAGGCAGAACCACAGGTAAGGAGAGAGGAAGGCAGTTCATTATTAGAGCAGGATCATGAGCATCTTGCCCTGCTCCCTTCTGCCCGATCGGCCACGATCGGCCAAGACCTCTCTATTAGGGTGGAGGGTGAACATTTCTTGGACCTCAGAAACTGAGGGATGCAGCGCCGATATGTCCTCCAAGGGCCTAGAGGACCTGGTGCCCAATCATGCCTGGTGTTTTTCAGCTTACCCGACCAATCTGGTTGCAAGGCGGATTTTAACAGTACTGCTGAAAAGGGACTCCCAGACAGCCCTGAGGCCATCATTTGCATAGGCCCTCCCCTTCTCTTTCTCTTGCTTCCCACAAAGCAACGCATCGCTGGCAGCAGTATAGATTTGGGGGTTGTGAAGAATAATGACAGGGAGGCTGAAGAAGGGAAAGAAAAGTCCCAGAAGTCCTGCAGGCTTCCTTGCTAAATGCAGCTGGCCATAGAGTGCACCTTCATTACTGCGAGGTAAATACATTAAAAATGTTGAGGAGAGACAAATTGAAAAATAGATATTAGGAGGAAAGCACTGGAACCTGCTTTATTATTTCAATTAGTCTTGAAAACATAGAACATTTCTCTCCTGAAAGCTGGTAAAAATATGGAACGCTTCACGAATTTGCGTGTCATCCTTGCGCAGGGGCCATGCTAATCTTCTCTGTATCGTTCCAATTTTAGTATATGTGCCGCCGAAGCGAGCACACTTCATTGATGAACCTACAATGTTTATAAACTCTCTAAATCTACGGTCTCTAGACATAGGGTGGCCTGGCAGAGATGCTCGTATGGCCAGTAAGCATTCAAATCTGAGCCAATGGGCAAAAATGCATGAAGAGTAACAATCCATTATTCTTCACTGCATTTGTGGTCCAAGACTTCACCAATTGGAAGTATGTAGATTATGCCAGGGTTGCAAAGGCTCATGGTTCAGGCTACTGACAAGGAACATTGTGACATCATGCTGCCTGTGGAACAGTGATATTAAAGGTGAGACAGCTGCACAGTAGGTTAGGTGAAGGGCTCTGAGAGGTGAAAGGCAGCATGCTTGGGTCCCTGGACAAGGTGAGCCTATGACAAGGTGTCTGAATTTTCGCCTGTATTGTAATATTAAACACTTTATTGTTGTACCCGCCTGCTGATTAAGGAGTCCTCAAGATCAGCTCCACACAGACGTGGAACTGATGATGTTAATGCAGAATATTTAAGAAACTGAGGCTGATCTAAAACATTTCCTTGGACCTAGGACCATTTCCCCTAACTTTTAGGTCCTTCGTCCTCCTAAAGTCCTTTGTATAAGTTAGGAACACCTGACAGAACAGAATTTCAGGAGGTCAGGTGGGTTTACTTGTGTCTTCTGGTTGTGAGCAGTAAACGTGGCTAAAAAGGTTGATGGAATGGTGTTTTAAAACACACACACACACACACAACTTCTGGTCCTCTTAAGGACAAAAGTATGGGTAATCCTACATGGGGCCAGTGGCGCAATGGATAACGCGTCTGACTACGGATCAGAAGATTGTAGGTTCGACTCCTATCTGGCTCGAAAGGGTCATAGGTCCCTGTTTTATGGTATTCCTGTGGAATTCTTATTTACCTCAGACTTGTTGTAGGTTCAATATTCTCGAGCAGGACTCATCCAGCAGTCGTTCCATGGTAGGGCTGCAGTAATAGGACCACGGCTAGTTAAAAGTTTCCCATTTGCTGCTGGATTCTATGTGAAGGCCGTCATGTGGTGTGCTGCTTTTGTATTTCAACATGGGTCTCTGAGTCTCTAAACTAGGAAAAAATCTTGTTGAGAAAAGTGTGTGTGAGAGGGTCTGTGGGTGCAGGCAGGTGTGTGCACTTGAGTGCTGACCCATTTACATGTGTGAGAGGGACAAGCAAATTGCCTGTGGGATGTAGGCCTACAACTGGAACCAAGCAGCCAGGCAGAACCACAGGTAAGGAGAGAGGAAGGCAGTTCATTATTAGAGCAGGATCATGAGCATCTTGCCCTGCTCCCTTCTGCCCCGATCGGCCACGACCTCTCTATTAGGGTGGAGGGTGAACATTTCTTGGACCTCAGAAACTGAGGGATGCAGCGCCGATATGTCCTCCAAGGGCCTAGAGGACCTGGTGCCCAATCATGCCTGGTGTTTTTCAGCTTACCCGACCAATCTGGTTGCAAGGCGGATTTTAACAGTACTGCTGAAAAGGGACTCCCAGACAGCCCTGAGGCCATCATTTGCATAGGCCCTCCCCTTCTCTTTCTCTTGCTTCCCACAAAGCAACGCATCGCTGGCAGCAGTATAGATTTGGGGGTTGTGAAGAATAATGACAGGGAGGCTGAAGAAGGGAAAGAAAAGTCCCAGAAGTCCTGCAGGCTTCCTTGCTAAATGCAGCTGGCCATAGAGTGCACCTTCATTACTGCGAGGTAAATACATTAAAAATGTTGAGGAGAGACAAATTGAAAAATAGATATTAGGAGGAAAGCACTGGAACCTGCTTTATTATTTCAATTAGTCTTGAAAACATAGAACATTTCTCTCCTGAAAGCTGGTAAAAATATGGAACGCTTCACGAATTTGCGTGTCATCCTTGCGCAGGGGCCATGCTAATCTTCTCTGTATCGTTCCAATTTTAGTATATGTGCCGCCGAAGCGAGCACACTTCATTGATGAACCTACAATGTTTATAAACTCTCTAAATCTACGGTCTCTAGACATAGGGTGGCCTGGCAGAGATGCTCGTATGGCCAGTAAGCATTCAAATCTGAGCCAATGGGCAAAAATGCATGAAGAGTAACAATCCATTATTCTTCACTGCATTTGTGGTCCAAGACTTCACCAATTGGAAGTATGTAGATTATGCCAGGGTTGCAAAGGCTCATGGTTCAGGCTACTGACAAGGAACATTGTGACATCATGCTGCCTGTGGAACAGTGATATTAAAGGTGAGACAGCTGCACAGTAGGTTAGGTGAAGGGCTCTGAGAGGTGAAAGGCAGCATGCTTGGGTCCCTGGACAAGGTGAGCCTATGACAAGGTGTCTGAATTTTCGCCTGTATTGTAATATTAAACACTTTATTGTTGTACCCGCCTGCTGATTAAGGAGTCCTCAAGATCAGCTCCACACAGACGTGGAACTGATGATGTTAATGCAGAATATTTAAGAAACTGAGGCTGATCTAAAACATTTCCTTGGACCTAGGACCATTTCCCCTGACTTTTAGGTCCTTCGTCCTCCTAAAGTCCTTTGTATAAGTTAGGAACACCTGACAGAACAGAATTTCAGGAGGTCAGGTGGGTTTACTTGTGTCTTCTGGTTGTGAGCAGTAAACGTGGCTAAAAAGGTTGATGGAATGGTGTTTTAAAACACACACACACACACACACACACACACACACACAACTTCTGGTCCTCTTAAGGACAAAAGTATGGGTAATCCTACATGGGGCCAGTGGCGCAATGGATAACGCGTCTGACTACGGATCAGAAGATTGTAGGTTCGACTCCTATCTGGCTCGAAAGGGTCATAGGTCCCTGTTTTATGGTATTCCTGTGGAATTCTTATTTACCTCAGACTTGTTGTAGGTTCAATATTCTCGAGCAGGACTCATCCAGCAGTCGTTCCATGGTAGGGCTGCAGTAATAGGACCACGGCTAGTTAAAAGTTTCCCATTTGCTGCTGGATTCTATGTGAAGGCCGTCATGTGGTGTGCTGCTTTTGTATTTCAACATGGGTCTCTGAGTCTCTAAACTAGGAAAAAATCTTGTTGAGAAAAGTGTGTGTGAGAGGGTCTGTGGGTGCAGGCAGGTGTGTGCACTTGAGTGCTGACCCATTTACATGTGTGAGAGGGACAAGCAAATTGCCTGTGGGATGTAGGCCTACAACTGGAACCAAGCAGCCAGGCAGAACCACAGGTAAGGAGAGAGGAAGGCAGTTCATTATTAGAGCAGGATCATGAGCATCTTGCCCTGCTCCCTTCTGCCCGATCGGCCACGATCGGCCAAGACCTCTCTATTAGGGTGGAGGGTGAACATTTCTTGGACCTCAGAAACTGAGGGATGCAGCGCCGATATGTCCTCCAAGGGCCTAGAGGACCTGGTGCCCAATCATGCCTGGTGTTTTTCAGCTTACCCGACCAATCTGGTTGCAAGGCGGATTTTAACAGTACTGCTGAAAAGGGACTCCCAGACAGCCCTGAGGCCATCATTTGCATAGGCCCTCCCCTTCTCTTTCTCTTGCTTCCCACAAAGCAACGCATCGCTGGCAGCAGTATAGATTTGGGGGTTGTGAAGAATAATGACAGGGAGGCTGAAGAAGGGAAAGAAAAGTCCCAGAAGTCCTGCAGGCTTCCTTGCTAAATGCAGCTGGCCATAGAGTGCACCTTCATTACTGCGAGGTAAATACATTAAAAATGTTGAGGAGAGACAAATTGAAAAATAGATATTAGGAGGAAAGCACTGGAACCTGCTTTATTATTTCAATTAGTCTTGAAAACATAGAACATTTCTCTCCTGAAAGCTGGTAAAAATATGGAACGCTTCACGAATTTGCGTGTCATCCTTGCGCAGGGGCCATGCTAATCTTCTCTGTATCGTTCCAATTTTAGTATATGTGCCGCCGAAGCGAGCACACTTCATTGATGAACCTACAATGTTTATAAACTCTCTAAATCTACGGTCTCTAGACATAGGGTGGCCTGGCAGAGATGCTCGTATGGCCAGTAAGCATTCAAATCCGAGCCAATGGGCAAAAATGCATGAAGAGTAACAATCCATTATTCTTCACTGCATTTGTGGTCCAGGACTTCACCAATTGGAAGTATGTAGATTATGCCAGGGTTGCAAAGGCTCATGGTTCAGGCTACTGACAAGGAACATTGTGACATCATGCTGCCTGTGGAACAGTGATATTAAAGGTGAGACAGCTGCACAGTAGGTTAGGTGAAGGGCTCTGAGAGGTGAAAGGCAGCATGCTTGGGTCCCTGGACAAGGTGAGCCTATGACAAGGTGTCTGAATTTTCGCCTGTATTGTAATATTAAACACTTTATTGTTGTACCCGCCTGCTGATTAAGGAGTCCTCAAGATCAGCTCCACACAGACGTGGAACTGATGATGTTAATGCAGAATATTTAAGAAACTGAGGCTGATCTAAAACATTTCCTTGGACCTAGGACCATTTCCCCTGACTTTTAGGTCCTTCGTCCTCCTAAAGTCCTTTGTATAAGTTAGGAACACCTGACAGAACAGAATTTCAGGAGGTCAGGTGGGTTTACTTGTGTCTTCTGGTTGTGAGCAGTAAACGTGGCTAAAAAGGTTGATGGAATGGTGTTTTAAAACACACACACACACACACACACAACTTCTGGTCCTCTTAAGGACAAAAGTATGGGTAATCCTACATGGGGCCAGTGGCGCAATGGATAACGCGTCTGACTACGGATCAGAAGATTGTAGGTTCGACTCCTATCTGGCTCGAAAGGGTCATAGGTCCCTGTTTTATGGTATTCCTGTGGAATTCTTATTTACCTCAGACTTGTTGTAGGTTCAATATTCTCGAGCAGGACTCATCCAGCAGTCGTTCCATGGTAGGGCTGCAGTAATAGGACCACGGCTAGTTAAAAGTTTCCCATTTGCTGCTGGATTCTATGTGAAGGCCGTCATGTGGTGTGCTGCTTTTGTATTTCAACATGGGTCTCTGAGTCTCTAAACTAGGAAAAAATCTTGTTGAGAAAAGTGTGTGTGAGAGGGTCTGTGGGTGCAGGCAGGTGTGTGCACTTGAGTGCTGACCCATTTACATGTGTGAGAGGGACAAGCAAATTGCCTGTGGGATGTAGGCCTACAACTGGAACCAAGCAGCCAGGCAGAACCACAGGTAAGGAGAGAGGAAGGCAGTTCATTATTAGAGCAGGATCATGAGCATCTTGCCCTGCTCCCTTCTGCCCGATCGGCCACGATCGGCCAAGACCTCTCTATTAGGGTGGAGGGTGAACATTTCTTGGACCTCAGAAACTGAGGGATGCAGCGCCGATATGTCCTCCAAGGGCCTAGAGGACCTGGTGCCCAATCATGCCTGGTGTTTTTCAGCTTACCCGACCAATCTGGTTGCAAGGCGGATTTTAACAGTACTGCTGAAAAGGGACTCCCAGACAGCCCTGAGGCCATCATTTGCATAGGCCCTCCCCTTCTCTTTCTCTTGCTTCCCACAAAGCAACGCATCGCTGGCAGCAGTATAGATTTGGGGGTTGTGAAGAATAATGACAGGGAGGCTGAAGAAGGGAAAGAAAAGTCCCAGAAGTCCTGCAGGCTTCCTTGCTAAATGCAGCTGGCCATAGAGTGCACCTTCATTACTGCGAGGTAAATACATAAAAAATGTTGAGGAGAGACAAATTGAAAAATAGATATTAGGAGGAAAGCACTGGAACCTGCTTTATTATTACAATTAGTCTTGAAAACATAGAACATTTCTCTCCTGAAAGCTGGTAAAAATATGGAACGCTTCACGAATTTGCGTGTCATCCTTGCGCAGGGGCCATGCTAATCTTCTCTGTATCGTTCCAATTTTAGTATATGTGCCGCCGAAGCGAGCACACTTCATTGATGAACCTACAATGTTTATAAACTCTCTAAATCTACGGTCTCTAGACATAGGGTGGCCTGGCAGAGATGCTCGTATGGCCAGCAAGCATTCAAATCTGAGCCAATGGGCAAAAATGCATGAAGAGTAACAATCCATTATTCTTCACTGCATTTGTGGTCCAAGACTTCACCAATTGGAAGTATGTAGATTATGCCAGGGTTGCAAAGGCTCATGGTTCAGGCTACTGACAAGGAACATTGTGACATCATGCTGCCTGTGGAACAGTGATATTAAAGGTGAGACAGCTGCACAGTAGGTTAGGTGAAGGGCTCTGAGAGGTGAAAGGCAGCATGCTTGGGTCCCTGGACAAGGTGAGCCTATGACAAGGTGTCTGAATTTTCGCCTGTATTGTAATATTAAACACTTTATTGTTGTACCCGCCTGCTGATTAAGGAGTCCTCAAGATCAGCTCCACACAGACGTGGAACTGATGATGTTAATGCAGAATATTTAAGAAACTGAGGCTGATCTAAAACATTTCCTTGGACCTAGGACCATTTCCCCTGACTTTTAGGTCCTTCGTCCTCCTAAAGTCCTTTGTATAAGTTAGGAACACCTGACAGAACAGAATTTCAGGAGGTCAGGTGGGTTTACTTGTGTCTTCTGGTTGTGAGCAGTAAACGTGGCTAAAAAGGTTGATGGAATGGTGTTTTAAAACACACACACACACACACACACAACTTCTGGTCCTCTTAAGGACAAAAGTATGGGTAATCCTACATGGGGCCAGTGGCGCAATGGATAACGCGTCTGACTACGGATCAGAAGATTGTAGGTTCGACTCCTATCTGGCTCGAAAGGGTCATAGGTCCCTGTTTTATGGTATTCCTGTGGAATTCTTATTTACCTCAGACTTGTTGTAGGTTCAATCTTCTCGAGCAGGACTCATCCAGCAGTCGTTCCATGGTAGGGCTGCAGTAATAGGACCACGGCTAGTTAAAAGTTTCCCATTTGCTGCTGGATTCTATGTGAAGGCCGTCATGTGGTGTGCTGCTTTTGTATTTCAACATGGGTCTCTGAGTCTCTAAACTAGGAAAAAATCTTGTTGAGAAAAGTGTGTGTGAGAGGGTCTGTGGGTGCAGGCAGGTGTGTGCACTTGAGTGCTGACCCATTTACATGTGTGAGAGGGACAAGCAAATTGCCTGTGGGATGTAGGCCTACAACTGGAACCAAGCAGCCAGGCAGAACCACAGGTAAGGAGAGAGGAAGGCAGTTCATTATTAGAGCAGGATCATGAGCATCTTGCCCTGCTCCCTTCTGCCCGATCGGCCACGATCGGCCAAGACCTCTCTATTAGGGTGGAGGGTGAACATTTCTTGGACCTCAGAAACTGAGGGATGCAGCGCCGATATGTCCTCCAAGGGCCTAGAGGACCTGGTGCCCAATCATGCCTGGTGTTTTTCAGCTTACCCGACCAATCTGGTTGCAAGGCGGATTTTAACAGTACTGCTGAAAAGGGACTCCCAGACAGCCCTGAGGCCATCATTTGCATAGGCCCTCCCCTTCTCTTTCTCTTGCTTCCCACAAAGCAACGCATCGCTGGCAGCAGTATAGATTTGGGGGTTGTGAAGAATAATGACAGGGAGGCTGAAGAAGGGAAAGAAAAGTCCCAGAAGTCCTGCAGGCTTCCTTGCTAAATGCAGCTGGCCATAGAGTGCACCTTCATTACTGCGAGGTAAATACATTAAAAATGTTGAGGAGAGACAAATTGAAAAATAGATATTAGGAGGAAAGCACTGGAACCTGCTTTATTATTTCAATTAGTCTTGAAAACATAGAACATTTCTCTCCTGAAAGCTGGTAAAAATATGGAACGCTTCACGAATTTGCGTGTCATCCTTGCGCAGGGGCCATGCTAATCTTCTCTGTATCGTTCCAATTTTAGTATATGTGCCGCCGAAGCGAGCACACTTCATTGATGAACCTACAATGTTTATAAACTCTCTAAATCTACGGTCTCTAGACATAGGGTGGCCTGGCAGAGATGCTCGTATGGCCAGTAAGCATTCAAATCTGAGCCAATGGGCAAAAATGCATGAAGAGTAACAATCCATTATTCTTCACTGCATTTGTGGTCCAAGACTTCACCAATTGGAAGTATGTAGATTATGCCAGGGTTGCAAAGGCTCATGGTTCAGGCTACTGACAAGGAACATTGTGACATCATGCTGCCTGTGGAACAGTGATATTAAAGGTGAGACAGCTGCACAGTAGGTTAGGTGAAGGGCTCTGAGAGGTGAAAGGCAGCATGCTTGGGTCCCTGGACAAGGTGAGCCTATGACAAGGTGTCTGAATTTTCGCCTGTATTGTAATATTAAACACTTTATTGTTGTACCCGCCTGCTGATTAAGGAGTCCTCAAGATCAGCTCCACACAGACGTGGAACTGATGATGTTAATGCAGAATATTTAAGAAACTGAGGCTGATCTAAAACATTTCCTTGGACCTAGGACCATTTCCCCTGACTTTTAGGTCCTTCGTCCTCCTAAAGTCCTTTGTATAAGTTAGGAACACCTGACAGAACAGAATTTCAGGAGGTCAGGTGGGTTTACTTGTGTCTTCTGGTTGTGAGCAGTAAACGTGGCTAAAAAGGTTGATGGAATGGTGTTTTAAAACACACACACACACACACACACAACTTCTGGTCCTCTTAAGGACAAAAGTATGGGTAATCCTACATGGGGCCAGTGGCGCAATGGATAACGCGTCTGACTACGGATCAGAAGATTGTAGGTTCGACTCCTATCTGGCTCGAAAGGGTCATAGGTCCCTGTTTTATGGTATTCCTGTGGAATTCTTATTTACCTCAGACTTGTTGTAGGTTCAATCTTCTCGAGCAGGACTCATCCAGCAGTCGTTCCATGGTAGGGCTGCAGTAATAGGACCACGGCTAGTTAAAAGTTTCCCATTTGCTGCTGGATTCTATGTGAAGGCCGTCATGTGGTGTGCTGCTTTTGTATTTCAACATGGGTCTCTGAGTCTCTAAACTAGGAAAAAATCTTGTTGAGAAAAGTGTGTGTGAGAGGGTCTGTGGGTGCAGGCAGGTGTGTGCACTTGAGTGCTGACCCATTTACATGTGTGAGAGGGACAAGCAAATTGCCTGTGGGATGTAGGCCTACAACTGGAACCAAGCAGCCAGGCAGAACCACAGGTAAGGAGAGAGGAAGGCAGTTCATTATTAGAGCAGGATCATGAGCATCTTGCCCTGCTCCCTTCTGCCCGATCGGCCACGATCGGCCAAGACCTCTCTATTAGGGTGGAGGGTGAACATTTCTTGGACCTCAGAAACTGAGGGATGCAGCGCCGATATGTCCTCCAAGGGCCTAGAGGACCTGGTGCCCAATCATGCCTGGTGTTTTTCAGCTTACCCGACCAATCTGGTTGCAAGGCGGATTTTAACAGTACTGCTGAAAAGGGACTCCCAGACAGCCCTGAGGCCATCATTTGCATAGGCCCTCCCCTTCTCTTTCTCTTGCTTCCCACAAAGCAACGCATCGCTGGCAGCAGTATAGATTTGGGGGTTGTGAAGAATAATGACAGGGAGGCTGAAGAAGGGAAAGAAAAGTCCCAGAAGTCCTGCAGGCTTCCTTGCTAAATGCAGCTGGCCATAGAGTGCACCTTCATTACTGCGAGGTAAATACATTAAAAATGTTGAGGAGAGACAAATTGAAAAATAGATATTAGGAGGAAAGCACTGGAACCTGCTTTATTATTTCAATTAGTCTTGAAAACATAGAACATTTCTCTCCTGAAAGCTGGTAAAAATATGGAACGCTTCACGAATTTGCGTGTCATCCTTGCGCAGGGGCCATGCTAATCTTCTCTGTATCGTTCCAATTTTAGTATATGTGCCGCCGAAGCGAGCACACTTCATTGATGAACCTACAATGTTTATAAACTCTCTAAATCTACGGTCTCTAGACATAGGGTGGCCTGGCAGAGATGCTCGTATGGCCAGTAAGCATTCAAATCTGAGCCAATGGGCAAAAATGCATGAAGAGTAACAATCCATTATTCTTCACTGCATTTGTGGTCCAAGACTTCACCAATTGGAAGTATGTAGATTATGCCAGGGTTGCAAAGGCTCATGGTTCAGGCTACTGACAAGGAACATTGTGACATCATGCTGCCTGTGGAACAGTGATATTAAAGGTGAGACAGCTGCACAGTAGGTTAGGTGAAGGGCTCTGAGAGGTGAAAGGCAGCATGCTTGGGTCCCTGGACAAGGTGAGCCTATGACAAGGTGTCTGAATTTTCGCCTGTATTGTAATATTAAACACTTTATTGTTGTACCCGCCTGCTGATTAAGGAGTCCTCAAGATCAGCTCCACACAGACGTGGAACTGATGATGTTAATGCAGAATATTTAAGAAACTGAGGCTGATCTAAAACATTTCCTTGGACCTAGGACCATTTCCCCTGACTTTTAGGTCCTTCGTCCTCCTAAAGTCCTTTGTATAAGTTAGGAACACCTGACAGAACAGAATTTCAGGAGGTCAGGTGGGTTTACTTGTGTCTTCTGGTTGTGAGCAGTAAACGTGGCTAAAAAGGTTGATGGAATGGTGTTTTAAAACACACACACACACACACACACAACTTCTGGTCCTCTTAAGGACAAAAGTATGGGTAATCCTACATGGGGCCAGTGGCGCAATGGATAACGCGTCTGACTACGGATCAGAAGATTGTAGGTTCGACTCCTATCTGGCTCGAAAGGGTCATAGGTCCCTGTTTTATGGTATTCCTGTGGAATTCTTATTTACCTCAGACTTGTTGTAGGTTCAATCTTCTCGAGCAGGACTCATCCAGCAGTCGTTCCATGGTAGGGCTGCAGTAATAGGACCACGGCTAGTTAAAAGTTTCCCATTTGCTGCTGGATTCTATGTGAAGGCCGTCATGTGGTGTGCTGCTTTTGTATTTCAACATGGGTCTCTGAGTCTCTAAACTAGGAAAAAATCTTGTTGAGAAAAGTGTGTGTGAGAGGGTCTGTGGGTGCAGGCAGGTGTGTGCACTTGAGTGCTGACCCATTTACATGTGTGAGAGGGACAAGCAAATTGCCTGTGGGATGTAGGCCTACAACTGGAACCAAGCAGCCAGGCAGAACCACAGGTAAGGAGAGAGGAAGGCAGTTCATTATTAGAGCAGGATCATGAGCATCTTGCCCTGCTCCCTTCTGCCCGATCGGCCACGATCGGCCAAGACCTCTCTATTAGGGTGGAGGGTGAACATTTCTTGGACCTCAGAAACTGAGGGATGCAGCGCCGATATGTCCTCCAAGGGCCTAGAGGACCTGGTGCCCAATCATGCCTGGTGTTTTTCAGCTTACCCGACCAATCTGGTTGCAAGGCGGATTTTAACAGTACTGCTGAAAAGGGACTCCCAGACAGCCGTGAGGCCATCATTTGCATAGGCCCTCCCCTTCTCTTTCTCTTGCTTCCCACAAAGCAACGCATCGCTGGCAGCAGTATAGATTTGGGGGTTGTGAAGAATAATGACAGGGAGGCTGAAGAAGGGAAAGAAAAGTCCCAGAAGTCCTGCAGGCTTCCTTGCTAAATGCAGCTGGCCATAGAGTGCACCTTCATTACTGCGAGGTAAATACATTAAAAATGTTGAGGAGAGACAAATTGAAAAATAGATATTAGGAGGAAAGCACTGGAACCTGCTTTATTATTTCAATTAGTCTTGAAAACATAGAACATTTCTCTCCTGAAAGCTGGTAAAAATATGGAACGCTTCACGAATTTGCGTGTCATCCTTGCGCAGGGGCCATGCTAATCTTCTCTGTATCGTTCCAATTTTAGTATATGTGCCGCCGAAGCGAGCACACTTCATTGATGAACCTACAATGTTTATAAACTCTCTAAATCTACGGTCTCTAGACATAGGGTGGCCTGGCAGAGATGCTCGTATGGCCAGTAAGCATTCAAATCTGAGCCAATGGGCAAAAATGCATGAAGAGTAACAATCCATTATTCTTCACTGCATTTGTGGTCCAAGACTTCACCAATTGGAAGTATGTAGATTATGCCAGGGTTGCAAAGGCTCATGGTTCAGGCTACTGACAAGGAACATTGTGACATCATGCTGCCTGTGGAACAGTGATATTAAAGGTGAGACAGCTGCACAGTAGGTTAGGTGAAGGGCTCTGAGAGGTGAAAGGCAGCATGCTTGGGTCCCTGGACAAGGTGAGCCTATGACAAGGTGTCTGAATTTTCGCCTGTATTGTAATATTAAACACTTTATTGTTGTACCCGCCTGCTGATTAAGGAGTCCTCAAGATCAGCTCCACACAGACGTGGAACTGATGATGTTAATGCAGAATATTTAAGAAACTGAGGCTGATCTAAAACATTTCCTTGGACCTAGGACCATTTCCCCTGACTTTTAGGTCCTTCGTCCTCCTAAAGTCCTTTGTATAAGTTAGGAACACCTGACAGAACAGAATTTCAGGAGGTCAGGTGGGTTTACTTGTGTCTTCTGGTTGTGAGCAGTAAACGTGGCTAAAAAGGTTGATGGAATGGTGTTTTAAAACACACACACACACACACACACACACACAACTTCTGGTCCTCTTAAGGACAAATGTATGGGTAATCCTACATGGGGCCAGTGGCGCAATGGATAACGCGTCTGACTACGGATCAGAAGATTGTAGGTTCGACTCCTATCTGGCTCGAAAGGGTCATAGGTCCCTGTTTTATGGTATTCCTGTGGAATTCTTATTTACCTCAGACTTGTTGTAGGTTCAATATTCTCGAGCAGGACTCATCCAGCAGTCGTTCCATGGTAGGGCTGCAGTAATAGGACCACGGCTAGTTAAAAGTTTCCCATTTGCTGCTGGATTCTATGTGAAGGCCGTCATGTGGTGTGCTGCTTTTGTATTTCAACATGGGTCTCTGAGTCTCTAAACTAGGAAAAAATCTTGTTGAGAAAAGTGTGTGTGAGAGGGTCTGTGGGTGCAGGCAGGTGTGTGCACTTGAGTGCTGACCCATTTACATGTGTGAGAGGGACAAGCAAATTGCCTGTGGGATGTAGGCCTACAACTGGAACCAAGCAGCCAGGCAGAACCACAGGTAAGGAGAGAGGAAGGCAGTTCATTATTAGAGCAGGATCATGAGCATCTTGCCCTGCTCCCTTCTGCCCCGATCGGCCACGATCGGCCACGACCTCTCTATTAGGGTGGAGGGTGAACATTTCTTGGACCTCAGAAACTGAGGGATGCAGCGCCGATATGTCCTCCAAGGGCCTAGAGGACCTGGTGCCCAATCATGCCTGGTGTTTTTCAGCTTACCCGACCAATCTGGTTGCAAGGCGGATTTTAACAGTACTGCTGAAAAGGGACTCCCAGACAGCCCTGAGGCCATCATTTGCATAGGCCCTCCCCTTCTCTTTCTCTTGCTTCCCACAAAGCAACGCATCGCTGGCAGCAGTATAGATTTGGGGGTTGTGAAGAATAATGACAGGGAGGCTGAAGAAGGGAAAGAAAAGTCCCAGAAGTCCTGCAGGCTTCCTTGCTAAATGCAGCTGGCCATAGAGTGCACCTTCATTACTGCGAGGTAAATACATTAAAAATGTTGAGGAGAGACAAATTGAAAAATAGATATTAGGAGGAAAGCACTGGAACCTGCTTTATTATTTCAATTAGTCTTGAAAACATAGAACATTTCTCTCCTGAAAGCTGGTAAAAATATGGAACGCTTCACGAATTTGCGTGTCATCCTTGCGCAGGGGCCATGCTAATCTTCTCTGTATCGTTCCAATTTTAGTATATGTGCCGCCGAAGCGAGCACACTTCATTGATGAACCTACAATGTTTATAAACTCTCTAAATCTACGGTCTCTAGACATAGGGTGGCCTGGCAGAGATGCTCGTATGGCCAGTAAGCATTCAAATCCGAGCCAATGGGCAAAAATGCATGAAGAGTAACAATCCATTATTCTTCACTGCATTTGTGGTCCAGGACTTCACCAATTGGAAGTATGTAGATTATGCCAGGGTTGCAAAGGCTCATGGTTCAGGCTACTGACAAGGAACATTGTGACATCATGCTGCCTGTGGAACAGTGATATTAAAGGTGAGACAGCTGCACAGTAGGTTAGGTGAAGGGCTCTGAGAGGTGAAAGGCAGCATGCTTGGGTCCCTGGACAAGGTGAGCCTATGACAAGGTGTCTGAATTTTCGCCTGTATTGTAATATTAAACACTTTATTGTTGTACCCGCCTGCTGATTAAGGAGTCCTCAAGATCAGCTCCACACAGACGTGGAACTGATGATGTTAATGCAGAATATTTAAGAAACTGAGGCTGATCTAAAACATTTCCTTGGACCTAGGACCATTTCCCCTGACTTTTAGGTCCTTCGTCCTCCTAAAGTCCTTTGTATAAGTTAGGAACACCTGACAGAACAGAATTTCAGGAGGTCAGGTGGGTTTACTTGTGTCTTCTGGTTGTGAGCAGTAAACGTGGCTAAAAAGGTTGATGGAATGGTGTTTTAAAACACACACACACACACACACACAACTTCTGGTCCTCTTAAGGACAAAAGTATGGGTAATCCTACATGGGGCCAGTGGCGCAATGGATAACGCGTCTGACTACGGATCAGAAGATTGTAGGTTCGACTCCTATCTGGCTCGAAAGGGTCATAGGTCCCTGTTTTATGGTATTCCTGTGGAATTCTTATTTACCTCAGACTTGTTGTAGGTTCAATATTCTCGAGCAGGACTCATCCAGCAGTCGTTCCATGGTAGGGCTGCAGTAATAGGACCACGGCTAGTTAAAAGTTTCCCATTTGCTGCTGGATTCTATGTGAAGGCCGTCATGTGGTGTGCTGCTTTTGTATTTCAACATGGGTCTCTGAGTCTCTAAACTAGGAAAAAATCTTGTTGAGAAAAGTGTGTGTGAGAGGGTCTGTGGGTGCAGGCAGGTGTGTGCACTTGAGTGCTGACCCATTTACATGTGTGAGAGGGACAAGCAAATTGCCTGTGGGATGTAGGCCTACAACTGGAACCAAGCAGCCAGGCAGAACCACAGGTAAGGAGAGAGGAAGGCAGTTCATTATTAGAGCAGGATCATGAGCATCTTGCCCTGCTCCCTTCTGCCCGATCGGCCACGATCGGCCAAGACCTCTCTATTAGGGTGGAGGGTGAACATTTCTTGGACCTCAGAAACTGAGGGATGCAGCGCCGATATGTCCTCCAAGGGCCTAGAGGACCTGGTGCCCAATCATGCCTGGTGTTTTTCAGCTTACCCGACCAATCTGGTTGCAAGGCGGATTTTAACAGTACTGCTGAAAAGGGACTCCCAGACAGCCCTGAGGCCATCATTTGCATAGGCCCTCCCCTTCTCTTTCTCTTGCTTCCCACAAAGCAACGCATCGCTGGCAGCAGTATAGATTTGGGGGTTGTGAAGAATAATGACAGGGAGGCTGAAGAAGGGAAAGATAAGTCCCAGAAGTCCTGCAGGCTTCCTTGCTAAATGCAGCTGGCCATAGAGTGCACCTTCATTACTGCGAGGTAAATACATAAAAAATGTTGAGGAGAGACAAATTGAAAAATAGATATTAGGAGGAAAGCACTGGAACCTGCTTTATTATTACAATTAGTCTTGAAAACATAGAACATTTCTCTCCTGAAAGCTGGTAAAAATATGGAACGCTTCACGAATTTGCGTGTCATCCTTGCGCAGGGGCCATGCTAATCTTCTCTGTATCGTTCCAATTTTAGTATATGTGCCGCCGAAGCGAGCACACTTCATTGATGAACCTACAATGTTTATAAACTCTCTAAATCTACGGTCTCTAGACATAGGGTGGCCTGGCAGAGATGCTCGTATGGCCAGCAAGCATTCAAATCTGAGCCAATGGGCAAAAATGCATGAAGAGTAACAATCCATTATTCTTCACTGCATTTGTGGTCCAAGACTTCACCAATTGGAAGTATGTAGATTATGCCAGGGTTGCAAAGGCTCATGGTTCAGGCTACTGACAAGGAACATTGTGACATCATGCTGCCTGTGGAACAGTGATATTAAAGGTGAGACAGCTGCACAGTAGTTTAGGTGAAGGGCTCTGAGAGGTGAAAGGCAGCATGCTTGGGTCCCTGGACAAGGTGAGCCTATGACAAGGTGTCTGAATTTTCGCCTGTATTGTAATATTAAACACTTTATTGTTGTACCCGCCTGCTGATTAAGGAGTCCTCAAGATCAGCTCCACACAGACGTGGAACTGATGATGTTAATGCAGAATATTTAAGAAACTGAGGCTGATCTAAAACATTTCCTTGGACCTAGGACCATTTCCCCTGACTTTTAGGTCCTTCGTCCTCCTAAAGTCCTTTGTATAAGTTAGGAACACCTGACAGAACAGAATTTCAGGAGGTCAGGTGGGTTTACTTGTGTCTTCTGGTTGTGAGCAGTAAACGTGGCTAAAAAGGTTGATGGAATGGTGTTTTAAAACACACACACACACACACACACAACTTCTGGTCCTCTTAAGGACAAAAGTATGGGTAATCCTACATGGGGCCAGTGGCGCAATGGATAACGCGTCTGACTACGGATCAGAAGATTGTAGGTTCGACTCCTATCTGGCTCGAAAGGGTCATAGGTCCCTGTTTTATGGTATTCCTGTGGAATTCTTATTTACCTCAGACTTGTTGTAGGTTCAATCTTCTCGAGCAGGACTCATCCAGCAGTCGTTCCATGGTAGGGCTGCAGTAATAGGACCACGGCTAGTTAAAAGTTTCCCATTTGCTGCTGGATTCTATGTGAAGGCCGTCATGTGGTGTGCTGCTTTTGTATTTCAACATGGGTCTCTGAGTCTCTAAACTAGGAAAAAATCTTGTTGAGAAAAGTGTGTGTGAGAGGGTCTGTGGGTGCAGGCAGGTGTGTGCACTTGAGTGCTGACCCATTTACATGTGTGAGAGGGACAAGCAAATTGCCTGTGGGATGTAGGCCTACAACTGGAACCAAGCAGCCAGGCAGAACCACAGGTAAGGAGAGAGGAAGGCAGTTCATTATTAGAGCAGGATCATGAGCATCTTGCCCTGCTCCCTTCTGCCCGATCGGCCACGATCGGCCAAGACCTCTCTATTAGGGTGGAGGGTGAACATTTCTTGGACCTCAGAAACTGAGGGATGCAGCGCCGATATGTCCTCCAAGGGCCTAGAGGACCTGGTGCCCAATCATGCCTGGTGTTTTTCAGCTTACCCGACCAATCTGGTTGCAAGGCGGATTTTAACAGTACTGCTGAAAAGGGACTCCCAGACAGCCCTGAGGCCATCATTTGCATAGGCCCTCCCCTTCTCTTTCTCTTGCTTCCCACAAAGCAACGCATCGCTGGCAGCAGTATAGATTTGGGGGTTGTGAAGAATAATGACAGGGAGGCTGAAGAAGGGAAAGAAAAGTCCCAGAAGTCCTGCAGGCTTCCTTGCTAAATGCAGCTGGCCATAGAGTGCACCTTCATTACTGCGAGGTAAATACATTAAAAATGTTGAGGAGAGACAAATTGAAAAATAGATATTAGGAGGAAAGCACTGGAACCTGCTTTATTATTTCAATTAGTCTTGAAAACATAGAACATTTCTCTCCTGAAAGCTGGTAAAAATATGGAACGCTTCACGAATTTGCGTGTCATCCTTGCGCAGGGGCCATGCTAATCTTCTCTGTATCGTTCCAATTTTAGTATATGTGCCGCCGAAGCGAGCACACTTCATTGATGAACCTACAATGTTTATAAACTCTCTAAATCTACGGTCTCTAGACATAGGGTGGCCTGGCAGAGATGCTCGTATGGCCAGTAAGCATTCAAATCTGAGCCAATGGGCAAAAATGCATGAAGAGTAACAATCCATTATTCTTCACTGCATTTGTGGTCCAAGACTTCACCAATTGGAAGTATGTAGATTATGCCAGGGTTGCAAAGGCTCATGGTTCAGGCTACTGACAAGGAACATTGTGACATCATGCTGCCTGTGGAACAGTGATATTAAAGGTGAGACAGCTGCACAGTAGGTTAGGTGAAGGGCTCTGAGAGGTGAAAGGCAGCATGCTTGGGTCCCTGGACAAGGTGAGCCTATGACAAGGTGTCTGAATTTTCGCCTGTATTGTAATATTAAACACTTTATTGTTGTACCCGCCTGCTGATTAAGGAGTCCTCAAGATCAGCTCCACACAGACGTGGAACTGATGATGTTAATGCAGAATATTTAAGAAACTGAGGCTGATCTAAAACATTTCCTTGGACCTAGGACCATTTCCCCTGACTTTTAGGTCCTTTGTCCTCCTAAAGTCCTTTGTATAAGTTAGGAACACCTGACAGAACAGAATTTCAGGAGGTCAGGTGGGTTTACTTGTGTCTTCTGGTTGTGAGCAGTAAACGTGGCTAAAAAGGTTGATGGAATGGTGTTTTAAAACACACACACACACACACACACAACTTCTGGTCCTCTTAAGGACAAAAGTATGGGTAATCCTACATGGGGCCAGTGGCGCAATGGATAACGCGTCTGACTACGGATCAGAAGATTGTAGGTTCGACTCCTATCTGGCTCGAAAGGGTCATAGGTCCCTGTTTTATGGTATTCCTGTGGAATTCTTATTTACCTCAGACTTGTTGTAGGTTCAATCTTCTCGAGCAGGACTCATCCAGCAGTCGTTCCATGGTAGGGCTGCAGTAATAGGACCACGGCTAGTTAAAACTTTCCCATTTGCTGCTGGATTCTATGTGAAGGCCGTCATGTGGTGTGCTGCTTTTGTATTTCAACATGGGTCTCTGAGTCTCTAAACTAGGAAAAAATCTTGTTGAGAAAAGTGTGTGTGAGAGGGTCTGTGGGTGCAGGCAGGTGTGTGCACTTGAGTGCTGACCCATTTACATGTGTGAGAGGGACAAGCAAATTGCCTGTGGGATGTAGGCCTACAACTGGAACCAAGCAGCCAGGCAGAACCACAGGTAAGGAGAGAGGAAGGCAGTTCATTATTAGAGCAGGATCATGAGCATCTTGCCCTGCTCCCTTCTGCCCGATCGGCCACGATCGGCCAAGACCTCTCTATTAGGGTGGAGGGTGAACATTTCTTGGACCTCAGAAACTGAGGGATGCAGCGCCGATATGTCCTCCAAGGGCCTAGAGGACCTGGTGCCCAATCATGCCTGGTGTTTTTCAGCTTACCCGACCAATCTGGTTGCAAGGCGGATTTTAACAGTACTGCTGAAAAGGGACTCCCAGACAGCCCTGAGGCCATCATTTGCATAGGCCCTCCCCTTCTCTTTCTCTTGCTTCCCACAAAGCAACGCATCGCTGGCAGCAGTATAGATTTGGGGGTTGTGAAGAATAATGACAGGGAGGCTGAAGAAGGGAAAGAAAAGTCCCAGAAGTCCTGCAGGCTTCCTTGCTAAATGCAGCTGGCCATAGAGTGCACCTTCATTACTGCGAGGTAAATACATTAAAAATGTTGAGGAGAGACAAATTGAAAAATAGATATTAGGAGGAAAGCACTGGAACCTGCTTTATTATTTCAATTAGTCTTGAAAACATAGAACATTTCTCTCCTGAAAGCTGGTAAAAATATGGAACGCTTCACGAATTTGCGTGTCATCCTTGCGCAGGGGCCATGCTAATCTTCTCTGTATCGTTCCAATTTTAGTATATGTGCCGCCGAAGCGAGCACACTTCATTGATGAACCTACAATGTTTATAAACTCTCTAAATCTACGGTCTCTAGACATAGGGTGGCCTGGCAGAGATGCTCGTATGGCCAGTAAGCATTCAAATCTGAGCCAATGGGCAAAAATGCATGAAGAGTAACAATCCATTATTCTTCACTGCATTTGTGGTCCAAGACTTCACCAATTGGAAGTATGTAGATTATGCCAGGGTTGCAAAGGCTCATGGTTCAGGCTACTGACAAGGAACATTGTGACATCATGCTGCCTGTGGAACAGTGATATTAAAGGTGAGACAGCTGCACAGTAGGTTAGGTGAAGGGCTCTGAGAGGTGAAAGGCAGCATGCTTGGGTCCCTGGACAAGGTGAGCCTATGACAAGGTGTCTGAATTTTCGCCTGTATTGTAATATTAAACACTTTATTGTTGTACCCGCCTGCTGATTAAGGAGTCCTCAAGATCAGCTCCACACAGACGTGGAACTGATGATGTTAATGCAGAATATTTAAGAAACTGAGGCTGATCTAAAACATTTCCTTGGACCTAGGACCATTTCCCCTGACTTTTAGGTCCTTCGTCCTCCTAAAGTCCTTTGTATAAGTTAGGAACACCTGACAGAACAGAATTTCAGGAGGTCAGGTGGGTTTACTTGTGTCTTCTGGTTGTGAGCAGTAAACGTGGCTAAAAAGGTTGATGGAATGGTGTTTTAAAACACACACACACACACACACACACACACAACTTCTGGTCCTCTTAAGGACAAAAGTATGGGTAATCCTACATGGGGCCAGTGGCGCAATGGATAACGCGTCTGACTACGGATCAGAAGATTGTAGGTTCGACTCCTATAAGGGTCATAGGTCCCTGTTTTATGGTATTCCTGTGGAATTCTTATTTACCTCAGACTTGTTGTAGGTTCAATATTCTCGAGCAGGACTCATCCAGCAGTCGTTCCATGGTAGGGCTGCAGTAATAGGACCACGGCTAGTTAAAAGTTTCCCATTTGCTGCTGGATTCTATGTGAAGGCCGTCATGTGGTGTGCTGCTTTTGTATTTCAACATGGGTCTCTGAGTCTCTAAACTAGGAAAAAATCTTGTTGAGAAAAGTGTGTGTGAGAGGGTCTGTGGGTGCAGGCAGGTGTGTGCACTTGAGTGCTGACCCATTTACATGTGTGAGAGGGACAAGCAAATTGCCTGTGGGATGTAGGCCTACAACTGGAACCAAGCAGCCAGGCAGAACCACAGGTAAGGAGAGAGGAAGGCAGTTCATTATTAGAGCAGGATCATGAGCATCTTGCCCTGCTCCCTTCTGCCCCGATCGGCCACGATCGGCCAAGACCTCTCTATTAGGGTGGAGGGTGAACATTTCTTGGACCTCAGAAACTGAGGGATGCAGCGCCGATATGTCCTCCAAGGGCCTAGAGGACCTGGTGCCCAATCATGCCTGGTGTTTTTCAGCTTACCCGACCAATCTGGTTGCAAGGCGGATTTTAACAGTACTGCTGAAAAGGGACTCCCAGACAGCCCTGAGGCCATCATTTGCATAGGCCCTCCCCTTCTCTTTCTCTTGCTTCCCACAAAGCAACGCATCGCTGGCAGCAGTATAGATTTGGGGGTTGTGAAGAATAATGACAGGGAGGCTGAAGAAGGGAAAGAAAAGTCCCAGAAGTCCTGCAGGCTTCCTTGCTAAATGCAGCTGGCCATAGAGTGCACCTTCATTACTGCGAGGTAAATACATTAAAAATGTTGAGGAGAGACAAATTGAAAAATAGATATTAGGAGGAAAGCACTGGAACCTGCTTTATTATTTCAATTAGTCTTGAAAACATAGAACATTTCTCTCCTGAAAGCTGGTAAAAATATGGAACGCTTCACGAATTTGCGTGTCATCCTTGCGCAGGGGCCATGCTAATCTTCTCTGTATCGTTCCAATTTTAGTATATGTGCCGCCGAAGCGAGCACACTTCATTGATGAACCTACAATGTTTATAAACTCTCTAAATCTACGGTCTCTAGACATAGGGTGGCCTGGCAGAGATGCTCGTATGGCCAGTAAGCATTCAAATCTGAGCCAATGGGCAAAAATGCATGAAGAGTAACAATCCATTATTCTTCACTGCATTTGTGGTCCAAGACTTCACCAATTGGAAGTATGTAGATTATGCCAGGGTTGCAAAGGCTCATGGTTCAGGCTACTGACAAGGAACATTGTGACATCATGCTGCCTGTGGAACAGTGATATTAAAGGTGAGACAGCTGCACAGTAGGTTAGGTGAAGGGCTCTGAGAGGTGAAAGGCAGCATGCTTGGGTCCCTGGACAAGGTGAGCCTATGACAAGGTGTCTGAATTTTCGCCTGTATTGTAATATTAAACACTTTATTGTTGTACCCGCCTGCTGATTAAGGAGTCCTCAAGATCAGCTCCACACAGACGTGGAACTGATGATGTTAATGCAGAATATTTAAGAAACTGAGGCTGATCTAAAACATTTCCTTGGACCTAGGACCATTTCCCCTGACTTTTAGGTCCTTCGTCCTCCTAAAGTCCTTTGTATAAGTTAGGAACACCTGACAGAACAGAATTTCAGGAGGTCAGGTGGGTTTACTTGTGTCTTCTGGTTGTGAGCAGTAAACGTGGCTAAAAAGGTTGATGGAATGGTGTTTTAAAACACACACACACACACACACACACAACTTCTGGTCCTCTTAAGGACAAAAG